>NC_073255.2:19222803-19525833 GCF_029289425.2 Pan paniscus
CAAAGCTCTGAATCTAATTTAAAGTTGAGGTTACTTCCCTGCCTTAGCTATTGGCTGATGCAAGAATAAAGCCCATGAAAAAGAAAGGGAAGGGACAACTTCTTCACTCATTTCTCACCTAGGACTTCTTTTCTCCTGCTCTATCTTGGCTATCCATATTCTCTGACTCCTCCAATTCAGAACAAGCAGTAGAAGAGGTAAGGAGAGAAGGGATAGTTCTTCCTTGAGTGGTACCATGGTAGATGACTCCCACTAGTATTTTTACTTTTTCCATATTTTAAAATTCATTTTCTGATGGGCCCGTGCTTTCATTTTTTCATTTTTCATTTTTTCATTTTTCTGAGATTTCTCCCTATCCTTTACACCCAACCAGTCCCCTGACATAGTCAAGTGCATGTTTTGAGTTTATCCTTATCCCCTAGGCATCTGCCAATTTAATTCTCATTTCCTCTGCTGAGGTCCCCTTGCCCTTCCTGAAAGATCTAAGACAGTCACAAAGCAGCTCATGCTCTCCTCTTCTCTTCTCCTCTTCCAATCTCTCTCTCTAGCCCACATGCTGAATTTCACCCTGGCAAACTCAGGGTCCACAACACTTCCCGAACTGCAATCCCCTACTCTACTATCAATAGCTCCCCAACCTTTACTTGCTCATATGTGACTCATCTTGATGACCTACAAAGCAGTGGATACTAAGACCTCCAAGTGAGACATTAAACCTCCTCTTTTGACTTTGGTTTAGTAGGGGTTACCCCACTGGGAGCGATGAAGTGGACCTGACAGCATATCTCCCTCCAGAGACACCTCTTAAAAACCTTTCCTCTCTCCCCATGGGCGCTCTTCCATACTTTTGGTTTGATAGAGTGCTTTAACAGTCCTCAAACTGGTTCTGCATTAGCATCTCTCTTTGCAATGTGCCTCAGCTGAAACTTCCATTAGAATCATTTGCAAACAGAAATCAAGTCTTGCCAACTCCACCTGTCTCCTATACCCTCACCACCAGCCCCCGCACACATTCTGATAAAAAGCCTTCAGAGACTTCATTTGAATTTAGGATTAAAATCTAATTAAATCCTACATGATCTAAATTCTGCCTGTCTTAACAACCCTTTGGTATGATAATAAGAGCTAGTCGCATGAGTCTCCTGTTTCTCTTATGAAAGAACTCTCTTGCCGTACAGCAGGGTTTCTCAATCTCAATACTATTTACATTGATTGGGCAGATACCTCTTTGTTATAAGGCACTGTCCTGTGCATTGTAGGATGTTTAGCAGTATCCCTGGCCTCTATCAACTATATGTGATTACTACCCCCAACCTTCTCGTGACAATCAAAAATGCCTCCAGATATTGCCGAATGTCTCCTGAGGAGGGCACAGATTGTCCGTCTGTTGCCTTAGAAACTTCATATGTGATATTCCCTCTGTCTCAAAGTCTATCTTGCTCATTCTCTACCTAAAAATTTCCTACTCGTCTTTATCCCTGAATGAGTTTCCAAAACTAAGTCAGTTCTTCTGGTGATAAAGCATCTCAACATTACTTTTCCTTTGTAGCTACATAGGTGGTTTACAACCTCCCTCTCTCCGCCTCCCACAGAGATACTTTTGGAGCATTGGCTTATGGCATGTGCCACATACCCAGGCCACTACAACAGGATGAGGCCTTTATAATGCAACTGAAGGCTGAGGAAACACCCAGACCTCATTGGAGAACCTTCCAGGCAGTGTAACAGTTTTAATTTTCTCTTTTCTCTTTTAGATATGTCATTGGCTGAATCAAAAGCCTTTGCTGATGTTTCTTTTATGAGTAGAATGGATGAAACTGAGTGAGAGATAATAATAAGAGCTAACATGTATTGAACATGTACTACGTGCTTTACATAAAATAACACATTCAGTCCTCACAATGAATTAGCACTAGCTAGCTTCATCTGACAAAAGACAAAATCACAATTCAGAGAGAATAAAGTATTCATTTCAGATCAGGTATTGGCTTCATAGATCTGCCTTCATTCTTCATAACTGCTGTTCCCTCTGCTGGGAAGTTTCTTCCCCCAATTAACCACATGCCTTTCCTCCTCACCTTCCAGGTCTCTCTTCAAATGTCACCTTCTCAGGTAGGATTTCTTGAGTGCTCTATTTAAAATTATAAATAGATGCCTCACGCTGGCATTTCCTGCTTTGCTTTCTTCGATAGCACTTCCTGCCATCTGAAATGCTGCTGTTTTACTTTGATTGCCTCTCTCCTCTGAAAGACTGGAAGTTCTTTGAGGGCAATGATTTTCTTGCAAGGCTAAATCCTCAGTACCTGAAAGATGTTTCACACTTGGTGAGTTCACCATAAACATTTGTTGAATAAAGGATGAGTAAATTTCAATCCTCTACATGAAGGTCTTAGTATTTGAACTAGGCGTACAGTCTTGGGGTGAAATGTTGGTTCAAACTTGTTTCAAGAATGCTTTCATTTTAGTATTCTAGAAACAAGAATACTGACCATGCAAATTGTATACCGGTAATCCAGGGTACATACAGATAATCCAGGGTAAGAGACTAGAAGTGACTCTCTCCTGCCTCCATAGTTAATTTCTAGAGAGGAGGGCCCTGAGGCAGAAAGCAGGTAGACAACCAGCTTGCACTTGTGTTGGTGGCCTGTCAGCCAGGATTGAGTTTGACCTGGCCCGGAGCACCCACAGCAGCTGTGGCCAAAATCAGACTGGGCCAAGAGAATTTTTCATGGTTCACCAAGATCACCTGCTGTGATAATCTACCCTGGTAACATTTTATATTTCTCAAAATTTGCCTTAATTTATATAAGTAACTTAAATCCATCATGCTGTTTTTAAAATACATTTTCTATCCTTCTTGTCTCAAAAATTATAGAAACAGATGTATACTCTCATCACAAAAATAGCCTTACATCAGATGAAAATTTTACTAGGTCATGCCCCCAAAATTAACAAAGTTACTAACTATGCAATTTTTCATTTTATATTAAATCATAGGAATACTTTTCCTATCTCCCTAAACCCATTAAAAGTCCAGTACTTTATAGCAGAGATGACATTGAATGATTCACAAATTAATGAAACCATTGTTACAGTGCTTTAAATTTTAGGAACTAGAATTATAAAAACCTTATAAAACCATGACTCCCCCCAGCCCCTTCAGTAGCACATGTGTTGCCTGTTTGAATACTAAACGTGTGAGAAGCCATTTTATGAACACTTTGCGCTAAATAACTTTTCTAGGATGAATAAGGGTGCCTAGATATTTCCACAGAGGCAGATTAGTGACATTCAAATTGTAATCTTGTTCCTCGAAGCAGAAGTAAGCTTTCTATAAAGGACCGAACTTGAAAGGGAAATTTTGCTGACAGTGAGAGTTTGAGTTTCAGTCCCTAAAGCCAGGGGCAAGTTTTTCAAGAGACCCATAGTGCAAGGCCACATTGTGGACTATGTAACTTCAGCTAATTTCTTGCAAATGTGAGTATAATTGTCTCTGCATTTTACATGTTTAAGTGATATGATGTGACAGCATCTGGGTTATAGGATGGGGGGTTCTGAACCATGAGAACCCCTAAATTTGAGACCGTTTTGTGTCAGGATATTCTGAGCTCTGTCTCAAGGGATTTTTTCCTCTGACCCATAGTGCAGAATTGTTTCCTGATTAGGCTGTTTCAAAGCTAAAAGGGACAAAAATAGGGCTGAGCAGCCAGCCAGCCAAATGTACCTTTTATAAATCTATCTCTAAACTTGTAGAGAACTCTAACAATGGTTTCATTAATTTAACAATCACTCAATGTCATATCTATTATAATGTACTAAGCTCTTAAGAGAGAAAGAAAAAAGAAAATTGTTTTATTCCCGTGATTTAATTTAAAATGAAAAATTGCATTGATGGTAGTCTTGTTAAACTTTTTTGATTTGCTTTATGATTTAAAGTATGGACTTTCTTTTCTTGAGGGCCATGCTTCCGTCTTCTATTTTAAAACTTCTCAATAATCATTCTTATCTTCTAGGGCAGGTATGAAAACACTTGATAAGTGATTTTAATAAAAACATATACTGTGTACTTGTAACTTGGTAACAAATGCAGCCAAAAAGGTTGCATATTGAAACAGTGTATATCCAAACCGTATACCTAGCTTGGCCCCCAAGATGCCTGTGGGAACAATGAAATACCCTGACTGATCCCCATTGCTCATCATGTAGCTTACTTTGGCTAGATCACTTTCCTGGGTCGCTGGGATCTTCCTGGGATTCTTGCCAAATCCAGTTTCCAGTTCCCAGGGTAGGTTAATAACACTCCTTTTGCACAGTTCTTCACAGCCGTGGTTTGGGATTGTCCCATCAAAGACTCTTTGTGGACAATATAATACTCTCCCTTTCTCAGAGAGCTCCTTTGATAATGTCCTAAAACTTCTGTCTTTCTAATCCACAAAGGATTTTTCCTAGGTTCAGAATTTTCTGGATCTGCTAGCCTACTAAAATCCCCCTGTGATTCTGGAGTATAGTAGAAACATCAGAGTTACTTAGTCAGACATTCTTGAAATAGATTAGACTTTACCAGGGGTGACTGAGCCAAAATTGTTACATTTCGTAACCATGAAAATGAAAGACTTCCACTGAAAGCAGGACATATTGGAAGACAAATGCATTTGATTCTAGGCTCATGGGGTCCCTTTTTTCTGCTACTAATTTTGAAGTTGACCTCTTTATGAACACTGATTCTCTTTTGAGATCCAGTCATTTCAAGGGGAAGAGAAGATGATATTCTAATCCATTTGCCCACATAAACAGAGTCAAAAAGCACGACAATATTAATTTCTTGGTTTTGAATATTCATTTTTAGTTTGAAAAGTGTATCATGATTATGTAAGATGCTAACTTTAGGGAAAAGTAGATAAAATGGATTCAGTTTATCTATGTAACATCTTCGTACACTTTCTGTAAATCTAAAGTTATTCCAAAATAAAAAATTTATTTAAAAAATTTGTGGATGATAGAAGGGGACCCCAGTGATTCAAAAAGTCACTTAAATCCCAGAGAATGATGCAATCAATATTTGTAGAGGATAGAAAATGATCCAACACCTCTCCTAGACACATTGATAATTAATGTGCATTAGAGACTGACATCAAATGCCTCAGCCTATATATGTTTCTGTGTAAAACACTCAGAATTAGAAGGCGGTCTGCAGCAGGACATATACTGAAAACTTAAAATTCAAAATGTGCAGAAAGTCCCTTATTTTAAATCAACAGTGTACTTAAAAATATTTACCTACTCATTTTCTTCAGGCTTCCTTTATACTAGATGATTATGCAAATAGAATTTAAAAGGGAAAAAACAATCTATGTTTTTGCTCTTGTCCATTATAAATATTTACGCATTTTGGTGAAGCAGGAAAGTGGTTGTTAGCAAAACTGATTTGGATGGATAGGAGGAAATTTTGATTAAAAATAAAGTAAAGCATAATGAGATTGGGGAAAATGTCATCTGAGGAAAAAAATCTCTTTTTTTTTTTCCAGTTTTTACCAACATCCTTTTTTGAGAGTACTGCAGACAATTATGTCACATACACATTTTAAAGACTTTTCCCCATTACACTAGACTTCTTCATTTTCTAAATTTGTTATTTGTAAATGGAATTCATTTCTCTGGCTTCATTTTCTTGTCTCATTATGCTGAATTCAGCGAGTGTTTGTTTTGAAACCCTCTTTAAATAAGAACTCCCATTTCTTTCCATCATCTGTAAGTTCTTAACCATGTACAAAATCATTTTTGTTGAACCAACTTCCCAGTTCACGCACCACTGCTACTAGAAATTCTAGGATGAAATCCATCATTAGGCGACTCAAAGAAATTATGGAGTTTTGTTTTTTTTTTTCCCACTTTCTGTTTCTTGCCAGTTATTGAGAAATTTGGTGATTCAGAGCATAAGGAAAGAGAGTGGGGAGCCCTCTGACTAGTGTCTAGTAACCCCCTAGTGGATGACTTCAGCTGGCTTTAAGCAATTGCTTTTTTAATTTAATTTTTTATTTTTTTGTTGAGATGGAGTCTTACTCTGCGGCCCAGGCTGGAGTGCAGTGGCGCGATCTCGGCTCACTGCAACCTCCGCCTCCCAGGTTCAAGCAATTCTCCTCTCTCAGCCTCCTGAGTAGCTGGGATTACAGGCACGTGCCACCATGCCAGCTAATTTTTTGTATTTTTAGTAGTGACGGGGTTTCACCGTGTTAGCCAGGATGGTCTCGATCTCCTGACCTCGTGATCTGCCCGCCTCGGCCTCCCAAAGTGTTGGGATTACAGGCGTGAGCGAGCGGGCCCGGCCTTAAGCAATTGCTTTTAATACAATAATTCCCCTTCTAAATTCACTGTGAGGCTGCAGTCAGGAATTGGTTTTGGTAATTGTAAAGTCCAGCTGAAGTGCTGGTGGAAACTCTATGCTAATAAGTGCTTGGCAATTATAGTTATGTCCTCATTGAAGTGATCCAATGCATGTTGCATACTTCGCTATATCCAAAACTGGCAGAAATTTGTCTTCAGTGATTAAAACAGTTATCACTGCCCAGCCCTAAAAGATTTATAAACACTGTATACATTTAGAAACCCCTTGTCAATCTAAAAATAAATATATAAATAAATAAAAAATAAAAATGAAAATAAACAATGGCAGCATGTTTTTAATTATGCCTAAATGAAAAAGGAATAAAATCATTTGGGAGTTAGGTGAAGAAAAGAGGATGAAAAGTCTGATAATCAGTGGTTATTCTAAAGAAAATAAAATTCTTCTCAATGTAAATCATATAAACATACCAGAGTGCTTTAAAAATACAGTTAAATAATCACACTGTTTTACTGTTTTGGCAAAAGTTCCATTTAGCATAGAAAATAAATATCACTCATATTGTTTTCATTTTGCTTTATGTGTTCAAATAGGATATATACCAGCTCTACACATCATCCAAATATATAATTATGTGGTTAATTATCACAACATAGTGTTATTCTTATTAACTTTAAATATTTTATTTTGTGATTATTAGAAAACAAATTTAAAAATAAGGAGTATTCATTGCTTTCATCACACATTGATCAAATATGTTTTTCTGAGGGTCTGTTGAGTGCAAAGAATTATGCTGTAATAGTATATATTTTTTCCAATTTTTCTTTCTAACTGTTGATTTCTTATTTCCTTAGCAATCAAAGCATATGGACTATATTTTAATTCTACAGACATTGCGTTAGGCAGAACAGCTACCAACACCCAATCCCTGAAATTTGTGATTATGTTTTGATACATGGCAAAAGGAACTATGCAGATGTAATTAAGGTTAAGAACTTTAAAATAGGAAGATTAAATCCAACGAGTTCTTCAAAGTAAAGAACTACTACATGCAGAAGGTATGTGCTGACTGGGGCACTCCTAGTTGGAAGGAAGGCTCCTCACAGTGCATGATGGAGCTGTGGGCGGGAAAACAAGAGAGAAGGCCATTGGCTGAGAGCTCAGGGGCTCGTTCTCTCTGTGCTGCCATCTCTAGGTGAGAAACTCCAGTGTTGGAACCTGGCCTTCAATGTTGTCATGCCAAGGTAATCAATAAGGTAGAGCCTCTTTTATTTAATGCCAATAAGCCAGTAGGTCAGGGTGATTTAAAACTTTTTAAAATACATAGGAATGTGCTATGTGGGTCTCCATTTGTACTTTTGCTCCAGGTCCTGACAATTTCAGTCATAGGCCTGAGATAATAATTTGAATAACGAACTTATTGAAGGCTTACTGAATGTCCTCTGTGTGTTGGATATCATGCAGACTGCTTGGCAGGTACTATTTTTTTAAGTTCAGATAACAATTCTTTGAGGTAGGAATAATGTGTATACATATTTTAGAGATGAGTAAATGACATTACAGGAGTAGAGTGATCTTACTAATGAATCTTACCAAAGAAAAGCATCCCTGTGAAATCTGTGTGACTAAAGGGAGGGTAGAAACAGTTGTCTTCTCCAGTTTCCTCTTGTTTTGTTTATTTTCTTTAGAGATGCCCAGACTGGAGTGCAGTGGCTATCCACAGGCGTGATCATATTGAACTACAGCCTTGCACTCCTGGGCTCAAGTGCATCTACCTGCCTCAGCTTCTCCAGTAGCTGGAACTACAGGTGCAGGCCACTGTGCCCAGCTTCCTCCTGTCTCTAGCCACACTGTAATCACAAATCACAAAAGTTTTCTTAAATTATATTGGTCCCAGAGGAATAGTGATGATATTTGCTACAGTTTCAGTTTCCATGTGTACTTAAGGAGGAATAGCACCCAAACTCAGCAAGCAACCCAGAGCTCTAGTTCTTGATTCTGCAAAGTTTTTGTTATAATAAAATCTTTTTGTTTTGTCAGTATGACTTCTTTTTGGAGTCTGAGTTATGCATTTGACATGAATTCAAGTTCAGTTATCATTCATCTCCTTTGTATTTACACAAAACAATTAAGTCTAAACTGCAAATAGTTTTTGTCTCAGGTTTCACCTCTGATAGGCTGGTAGCAGCTGTCTGGATAGTCCTGCCAAGAAGGATCGAGGAGCTGCATGTAGATGCAGTAAGAAAGAGCACAATTAGAAGAGGAGACTGGGGATATGCCTACCATGAATTTCTTATCCGTAATCAGTAGAGCCGAGCCCTTGTGCACAGATATACAAACAGTGGCATTTTTTTTTTTTTTGTCCACCAAAGGATTATTCAACAAGGCACATACAACCTATAGAGAGGAAGATGCCTCTCTATTCACTCAAATACATAGTTTTTTTTTTTGCATTTCCAATTATCTATTGCTAATAATCATTTCAGTGCTTACATATGTGCATGCCTGTACACACACACACACACACACAGACACATACACACATATATCCTAAAGTGTGTAAAACTATAGTTTGCCTTATGGAAGGAAAACACTTGATCCTATTCACAGGGGTAATTTTTAGACATCTCTATTCATAGGTATAACCAGCTTAGAAAATTTACTGCTTTATTAAGGGTCAGAATAGCAACTCAGAGGAAATTGAACACTTGGAGAACCCAATAGGTAACTTTTAAGAGAGGAGTATTTATGATATGAAGGAACATAAAAGTTTTGTTTTTACTCCCTTTGGTTTTCTTTTGTAATTCTAGATTGGGAAGAAATAACAGAGAGTGCTTGAAGAATAGATGTGGCTAGGACAATATCTCTGAATCTCTGAATGGCCCATGGTGGTGACCCCCAGCCAGAGTGAACTGTGCAGCAGCAATGGTGCCCAGTGGGCAGCAACAGTGGAACAGAAGGTGAGGAAGGGGCCAGAAGGAATCCTTTAGGAAATTAAGAAAAGGATAAAAATATGATAAAAATGTGGTGTCCAGGTGAGAAACGGAATAACCTCATCCCTGTTCTGACTAATAATTTGGTAATATTTTGACAGTTTTGAACAAGAACTTCCTTCTCCTTTTCTTTTGGAGTGCACCATAGAGAAAGACCTATGGTAAAAAACAAGGTACAACTGGAATACTGCTTTTTGTTTTTCTATTTTCAATAATATCTCCTGTTGATAATGGATTGTTTTAATCTCAGGGAAGAACATCTGAGGAGATCACAGAGTCTCTAAATACCAGTTCTTGTCTCTGCACACCTTTTTTGGGGGGGACTGATGCCTGGTTATATCTGCGGTACACCAGTTCCTAAAGCAATACCTAAGAAAGTCAATGTTTCCTAGATAAACTTGACTTTCATCAAATGATATTTAGAATCAGTTTTAAACTTGTAGAGTATTTCCATCCATTATGATCATATTTTGCAGCATATATCATGAAGTCCAAATCATTTTAGCTTAAAGAAAACAGACGTCTATTATTTTTTCACTTAGAATAAGTCAGGAAGTGTGTAGTCTTATGTGTTGGCTTTCCAGTGTCATCAGGGGCCCAGATTCCTGTCTTTCTGCTCTGCCATCTCCAATGTGTGGTTTCTAACCTCATGATCCAAAGTGGGTTCTTTTGCTCCAGCCCGCGTATCAATGTACCAGGCCAGTAGAATGAAGAAACTAAGGAGAGCAAAAGGAGGCTCCTTCCTAACTGAGTCAACTTTCTTTAAGCATTTGACCTGAAGGTCCCACACAATATTTTTGCATATGTCTCATAGGTCAAAACTTAGTTATGTGTCCACACAAAATTTCAGAAGAGGCTGGAAGGTGTTGTCTTTTAGCTGAATGCATTATCATCCTGGAATTCAAATCTGGGTTCTAATAGTAAGGGAGAAAGAGAGCGTGGTTATTAAGTGGTGTCATTTGGCACAGCCTGTCAACAGAGGACATGTTAATTGGCGTTCATACTGATGTTTTAATAAAGCATGTAGTGTGCTTATGAGGACCAAGATTGACCATACTTTGGTCATCATCAATCATGGACTGAAAGGCTTTTAAAGATGAGGTATGTACCGCCTAGCATTCAGTAACAACCCACTTAGTCATTCCCACCTTAATTTTAGGTGCATGATACCAAAATGTTAACATATTTGAGAAACAGTCCAAGCTAATTTAATTTATGTAAGTACACTTTTAGATAAGACAATGATAAATTTGAAAATCAGTTTGGTTTAATGATTGGTTAGTTAAAAATATATCAAATAAATAACTTTTTCTACCTTAGCATGTTTAAAATTCTGGACCTAAAATTATTACATTATATTTAGGGCAAGGATTAGCAAAATACAGCTTACAGGCCAAGTTTGTCTTGACTGCCTTTTTTGTAAATAAAGTTTTTTTGAAACACAGTTACTCTCATATGTTTACATATTGTCAGTGGCTGCTTTCACTCTATATCGGCAGAACCGAGTAATTGTATTAGACACCCCCACCACTAAACCCAATATGTTTACTATCTGGATTCATACAGACAATGTTTGCTGATCCCTGGCATAGGCAAAACAAAATACATGACACGATGAATTTCCCTCATACTTAGAAGTTAGGGCCCACAGAACTCACCTGAAAAGTTGCTTAATAGTTATTTAATTATATAGCAGATTAATCAGTTTTTAACTTGATTCTGACGTTCCTAAAGAATGGCAAATTCCTTCCTAACACAAACTAAACCTTTACCTCAGTGGTTCTCAACTGGGGTCAATTGTGTCTGCCAGAAACATCTGGTAATATGTAGAGACCTTTTTAGTTGTCACAAGTTGGGGTTGGGAGGTGGCTGCCACTGGCATTTGATAGGCAGAGCCCAGGGATGCTGCTAAACGTCCTACAATGCACAGGACTGCCACTCAACACAAGGAACGATCTGGCACAAAAGTCACTAGTGCTAAGACTGAGAAACTCCATGGTAAGTGAGAACTCCCTAGGACTGAATAGGTAGTTGTCAATAACAAAAAGGAGAAATTACTTTCCTTAAAGGTAAAAATAATTGTGGCATTCTTTCTTGGTGGTGGAGGTTTTGCTGTATTCCTTCCTTGTTTTTATTCTCCACGTGAAAACACCATTTTTATCTGAATTAGTAGCTCAAAGTTTCCAATTAATCACTTCAAACGGACTGACACAGTGTTTCACACACAATGTCATGCATGCTGTATGCTAACTCCTGAGTTTTGTTCTGAGAGAGAAAAATGAATTCCATGGCCAAAAGTACTAGAGGAAGAACACTCATCTTATCATCATCTGGGAGGTTCACTGTTTACCTCCAGGATATTAATGGCACTCAGAAGACTGGTGGTGAAGAAACCTAAGAACTGTAGAAATGTAAAACCTGATGAGGCTGCTATTTGTAGACTAGGTCCAGGGAAGATGTACTAGGTCAGAGGAGAAGATATCATGGCAGAATCTTCTAAACAGTTTTTCATGGATGACTTATTCATACATGGTCCTCAAACATGGTCCTCAGAGTGAAAAATAAAAGAATTCCTAAGTAAATGAATTTGGAGATTACTACCTTTTACAGAGTTTAACAAGCTCAATTATAGCAAAGGCTTTTAACCCTCTTTTTCTGTGTGTGATAAACCCCATTGGCAGTCGCAGATCTCTTCTCAAATTAATGTGATCAAATACATAAAGCAAAATGTATAGCGTATCAAATAAATTGCATTGAAGTGTAATTAACAAAACAAAAATAAATTGGTGATATATGAATGTAAGCATCTCTTTATTATCACATTAAATAATAAGATCTAGCAGTAGGTCTACTAACTACCATACTTTTAAAGTAGTAGTGAGTATAAATAATATTTCAAGACAGCTGCAATAATGGTGATGTGATATGAAAACATCTGTTATTTTTGTTGGGGACAAAGTCACAAGTACTGCTAATATTACTATAGCTTGTTGTCTTCATTCAAATGGAAGAAAATGCTAAATTTTCAGTGAAGTGAAAACTAAGGTTTAAACCATCGTAGAGCCTTTAAAATGTTATGTTACTTGTGAGTTTCCAAAAGTAATGGTTGTGGGACTTGTTTGAACTTATTTGAATATAGAAACTTTAATATATTTTGAAAAGATAATTTCACATGCCATGTGGGAAATGTTGCCTTGAGCTAGTGCTGTACGCCTGGAAGCTTCTAATGTAATGATGCAGTATTGCATTTATAATCATTGTTTTAAGCTAGCGTTTTCAAATCCAGTTCAGCTCCATGATAACAGCTGTTGTTTTCTTTACTGATGTATTTCACTTTCAGATATGATTTTTTAAAAATTTCTTTGAACTTCATACTTTTTCTTAGCAAGTATCTCCATTTAAATTCTCAGAATGAAAATAAAAATGAGTTGTCTCACACCTCCACACTTAGAAAATCTAGGCTGCCTGTGGCCCTTTGCCCTAACATGTGACTCCTGTATCATGTATGTATAACTCCCTTCTAATTAAGCAACCTCATTCATCAAGAAAGCCCTGCAGCGATAAGGTAATTTTTGCCACAGGAATATGACACTACCATGTGCCAGTTGCTGAAATAGTTGCACAGATTTTAGTGAAATGCAAGAGATAAGTGAGTAAGAAAGTGAAAATTGTCAGCCCATAAATTACTGCTGCCCTCAGTCTACAGTAATTACAGCAAAGCTGTAGATAACTGTCCCTCTGATGAACTCTAGCAAAATGGCCTTTTAAGTTTATCAGCATATTCAGGTACAACTCTCTCAGGAGGCTTGGCCTCTTCTAAATGATCAAATATTCTGAGGGTGGGTTGCAGAAGGACAAAAGATGAGGAAAAAGGAAAGAGAAACATTATTTACATCAATTAAAGTAATTTTTAAGTTTATTCTTTTAAAATTATCTAGTAGAAGCCTTCTTTCTCAGTTATGATTCCTTTAAATGATATTTGCTATTTTAATGACTATTAAAATAGTCATTAAAATATTAAGTACTAAATGGTACTTGCTATTTTTATTAATGGATGCCGAAAGCAGTCAGGGAGCTAATTATTATATTGTGAAAGTAAAAATATATATGAGACTCATGTAAAACAGTTTTGTTTGTTTGTTTGTTTTGATTATTTATTTATTTATTTATTTAAAGACAGTGTCTTGGCTGGGCGCGGTGGCTCACGCCTGTAATCCCAGCACTTTGGGAGGCCAAGTTGCGTGGATCACGAGGTCAGGAGATCGAGACAAGCCTGGCCAACATGGTGAAACTCCGTCTCTACTAAAATTAGCTGGGCGAGGTAGCCTGTGCCTGTAATCCCACCTACTCAGGAGGCTGAGGCAGGAGAATCGCTTGAATCAGGGAGTCGGAGGCTGCAGTGAGCTGAGACGGCACCATTGCAGTCCAGCCTTGTGACAGAGTGAGACTCCATCTCAAAAAAAAAAAAAAAAAAAGACAGGGTCTCATTCTGTTGCCCAGGCTGGAGTGCAGTGGCATAATCTCGGTTCACTGGAGCCTCAATTTCCTGGGCTAAAGCAATCCTCTCACCTAAGCCTTCAGAGTAGCTGGGACTATAGGTCTGTGCCAACATGCTCAGCTAATTGTTTTGTTTGTTTTCTGTAGAGACGGGGTCTCACTATGTTGCCCATCCTGGTCTTGAACTACTGGGCTTAAGTCATCTTCCTGACTCAGCCTCCTAAAGTGCTGAGATTACAGTTGTGAGCCACCATGCCTAGCCTCATGTAAGTTTAGAGCTATAAACTTAAATGATGGGTCATCATTCATATTACTTTTCAACATTTTTATTATCTCAATAATCTTATAAGGTGTGGACTCTACTATTATTCCCATTTTATAGGTTAGTACAGGTATCCTCAGTTGAAGTGTTCTTTTTTTTTTTTTTTGACACAGTTTCACTCTGTCACCCAGGCTAGAGTACAGTGGTGCCATCTTGGCTCACTGCAACCTCCACCCCCCGGGTTAAAGTGATTCTCCTGCCTCAGCCTCCCAAGTAGCTGGGATTACAGGCGCCTGCCACTGCGCCCGGCTAATTTTTGTATTTTTAGTAGAGACGGGGTTTCACCTTCTTGGCCAGGCTGGTCTTGAACTCCTGACCTTGTGATCCACTCGCCTTGGCCTCCCAAAGTGCTAGGATTACAGACGTGAGATGTCCTTTTCACTCTCACTGCTAGAAAATGGTGGTGCCATAATTTGGAAAAAAAAAAAAAATCTTCTGCAGATTTGGTAAAATGGTCCTGAAATAATGTGAAGCCAAAAAAAAAAAAGTGCATATGCAGTTGTTCCATGTTTAAAACTATTAAGCAAATATATACATATATTCATTTAAATATATATACATATTTTAATATATACATATATTTATTTAAGTGTATATACATACTTAAATATATATGTATGTAGATGTGTGTTTGTATATGTGTATATATATTAGATATAAAATATATATATCTAAGTAAAAAAGACAAATTAAAAATACTAAAAAGACAACAGTGCTGATTCTAGTCTGAGGAGATAATAAGTCATCATTTCAACACTTAAAATTTTATGTATTGTCTAAATTTTCTGCAGTGGGTAACTATACTTTTATTGGCAGGAAGAGAAATTCTTATGAAAAATGATTGATATTATATCTTTTAAAATTGTAAGAATAAGTAAATTAGTAAATTCCAAAGTTCAAACATTATCTTCTATTGATAATAGAGTTTTAAAAATTCTTTCAGGAAGATGGAGAAAAAAGAACACTGACAACTCTCCCAAGCAGCACCATTTCAAAAAACATTTACAAGATAGTGGATGTGGTGGTGACAACTGAGGAAAGAGCACAGAGACAAAATCAGAAGCTTGTTGAACTCCTTCTCTCTCTCCTACCAACCTGGAACCGAGGGCTTTTATATAGAATTTCAAGTGCTGTCCTTTACCCCTTTGTTAACTTATTCTAAGCATGAAGACAAGCACTCTTGGAATGATCATTTAAAACAGTCACTGCCCTTTCATGATAGCCTCCTCAGACCTTGCCAGCTTGAACAATAAATTACAAATCATTTTTTTGCTGCTATTGCTGAGGTATAGCTTTCAATATTATCACTGATTTAAGAGTTGATGTATTTTGAAAAGTCAGACTAATATGGCAGCATTTCGGATGAGGCCTCTTTTGTGTGTCTGCTTTATTCCTTTGTTGGAGTTCCACATTTTCTTTGTGTGGGACCGAGGAATCACGGAAAATTGCCACTTGTGTGATAAATTACTGTTTTCACCCATCAAACATAGAAAATGCTCCATGTGAGCCTTGCACACCATTATGTTGTCCCATCTAGGACCCTTTGAAAGTCAGCAGGGTGCATCTGGCTGAAATTCAGTCAGGCGATTACATTTATTCAAGCTTGGTGAACTTGAGAGCTTTCAAAAGGAGAGTAGCTGAAGGGATGAGATTATAGTCCTGACAGGGCTCTGGAAAGGGTGTCTGACACCTGACGGCTCACAGCGAGCCATGGTACCTGTTCCCATTGATTTGCAACAAAGTCTTTCTCAATAAGTATTTCCACTTAACATTTCCTCTCAGGGAACCTGTGCCGTTGAAGATATTTACAAGTTGCTTTCAGCTTAAAAATAAATCACCTCTAATTCCTCTAAGCGAAATCAATCAAAAACCTGTAAAAAATGGACTGGTTGTTTGGTCGATTCTGGCAGAAAAGTAAACAGCACTTCAGCTTTTCTCTGCCATTAAGGCCTAAATGGCCTAGAAAGTAAATCAATATTTCTAGTCAGCCTTCTGGCTATTGTTTAGCCAGTAGATATGGATTTCTCTGGCTTACTGAACTCCTTTGGGACTAGCCTATAATCCTCTGAGAGGAATAATAAGTTCGTTATCTAGTTCAGCTCTCTGTTGTACATTTAAATGGACTACATCCATCAGCAGCCCTTGTTAAAGGGTGAGGGCATCCCATTCAACCCCCTTTAGAGTGAAACACTTCCAACACAGTGAGGGGGAAATTATAATTCAAAGTTCTACTGGTTGGCAAATGACCTAAAAACCCTAAGTGGGGGTGAGGCAGTAATTTGAGTATAAGGAGGCATATCATACTGCTGTTTCAAGCTAGGAAATGCTACTTGCCCATTTCTGAGTATACTATGATACATACATAAGGGTATTTGCTAGAGAGTCTCTCATTATTCCTACTAGTCCTTCTTGAATGTTTTTATTTAAATACTCCTGTGATTCTGAACAGTAAAAGCTATCAGAACTTTCCTGATGTAGCAAACCAACATGCTTCCACCTCTCCTTGTCAGCAAATGGAGAATCTCATACTTCTACTAATTTTACTTTAATAATTTAAAAATGACTGTACTAACAGCTTGGCAATACAGTTTTTGAGGGTTTTAGAAGATAAGAATCCTGGATAAAAGACCATTCCTTAAAGAAATTAATTTCCCCTTGCCTTTCAACTTGATAAACTAAAATTCTTCTTTAAATTCCATCCATGTATTCTGGCTTCATATGAAGAAGTGATAATGTAGGAATAATTTATTTTGAGCTATTTTATACACTTAATTTTTATGTTATTTTGTTGATTTCTTAATAAGAGCCACAAAGACAAAAATAAATTATGATTACTTGAAACTTTCAAATGTAGGTATTTATGGTATCCAAGACATTTCTTTAACAAAACAAAAACAATAGTGTTTCCAAAGGTCCCAGGTGTCTCTTATTAAGTCTTGGCATGTATTTCATTTAGATTGTTTTCATAATTTTTTAAAGTAAAATTATCACAACAGAATTAATAAAGGGAAATATAATTATTTAGATAAAATAGTCACAATAGAATTTAGAAGGTAGAATATGTATGCAACATATACTCATTTAGGAATGGAAGTTATTATATTAATGACTAATATTGAGCTAGCCTATGAAGCTGACTTGTTCTGTAGAGATTTTTGCCGCTGCCTTCTTCAAGGACTCACCTCTTCAATTTCCAGAAAGTTTGTTTTAGAGAGAATACTTAATTATTTGGAAATCTTTTATGGGGAAAAATTAAATTCAGTAAAAATCAACCTAAAAGTTTGTATTCAATTTGATACATTTGTTAACTACACTTGCTAGAGGTATTTTGTGATTAAATAATAACTTTACCGAGTATTAATGCCACATTAAATTCACTTTTAAGAATTCAGTTAACAACTATTTTTGCATGGAAATGTAGAATTTTATCTATTTTGGTTTTTGCTGTATTTTGAAGAAGTCTATGCTGAGAATCTGACTGTGACAGATTTTGCTCCTCATAAGCCAAGTCAACTTTCTCACTATCACCTTTCATATTCTCCAACTTATTTGATGGCTGATGTTCTTCCCAGGAGGAGATAAAAAGGTGACTTGAATGATAAGGGAGGCCAGACATGGTGGCTTATGCCTGTAATCCCAGATTTTGAGAGGCTGAGGCAGGTGGATCGCTTGAGCCCAGGCGAGACCAGCCTAAGCAACATGGCCGGTCTACAAAAGAAAAAAAAAAAAAAAAAAAAGGAAAAATTAGCCCGGTGTGGTGGCAGATGCCTATAGTCCCATAGTCCCAGCTACTCAGGAAGCTGAGTTGAGAGGATCACTTGAGCCTGGCAGGTTGAGGCTGCAGTAATCACACCACTGAACTCTGGCCTGGGCAACAGAATGAGACCCTGTGTCAGGAAAAATAAAAGAAAGAATGGTAAAGACAAAGGGCTCTTCTCTGTCTTTTAGATATATTGACACTTGATTTTCATACTTTTAATTCTTCAGTAGTGTTCACATGCTTAAAGTTAAAATAAATGCAAAATGCTCACTGTATTCTCATTCTAAAATTGGGTTGGAATGATATAATATTGAGAGACTTTACTAATCATATGAAATGAGAATCAGATAGAAATGATGGAATTTATTTGCAAAATTGAGTTGATTTTTCATCTTTGATTATACTTGAACATCCCTATTAAAGTTTTACTTAAATGGTGTGAAAATTTACATAAGAACTATAACTCTTAGTACCTTTATAATATACATTGCATGTGTTTTCCAAAACAATTTGGAAATCAGGTTATGTCTGCATAACCTGACAATACCAACATGTATCTATCTCTTACTTGTCAGGAAACATTTCTTACCAACTGACTTGGAGGTATGAATGCATGTAAATTTTCTCTGTATTAGCTTCATTTTTATTCTGATGTTTGAGAAACACTAACATATATAGAGAAATATTATGATATCAATAAGGTTTAATTTGCCAGTCAAAACCTTTCAAGATTATAAGGTTATAGCCTTTATCTGGGAGTTGTCAGTACTGGATGAGGTTGCCAGCACAAAAAGGTAGTGAGAATCTAGTTGTTTATTTTGTTTTGTATTGCGTTAATATGATACAATCACTTTTCTAAGAAACACTCATAAGTTATTTCTGCATCCTCATAATTATCAGTGAATGGAACGTACTATTTATTCAACACATGATTGTTAAAAGAACATATAAATAAATGAATATGTAAATGAATATATATGACTATAAATTAAGACTACTATTTTGTTTCTGCAGCAGAAGCTTAGACAATTTATTAATGTGTGTCCCTGGGGTCTTACCAGGGCATGCAGTGGCATTGACAAAATGAATTAACTGAGTGAAGCTGTTTTGGTGCTGTTGCCTAAACTCAGAAAGTGGAGAGTAGTTGACAATAAAAGAGTTTGGTCAAATCCTATTGGAAATTCCAAATCCCATTCGCAAAAAGTGGCTATAACAAACAATTACAATGAATAAAATAAGAATTTGATCAGTCACATTCAACTGACTAGAAGACATTTATTCTATATACCAAGATAGCTTTGGAATAAGAATTTCTCTAACATCCTTTCACATAGGAGATAAAACTTCTACAGAAATAGCTCTGTGCTACATCAAAAGCATTTCAGGGAAGGGCTCAGCCAATTATAACCTGAGGGCCAAAACAGACCTGTTTTTTTTTTTTTTTTTTTTTTTTTTGAGACGGAGTCTCGCTATCACCCAGGCTGGAGTGCAGTGGCGCGATCTCGGCTCACTGCAAGCTCTGCCCCCTGGGGTTCACGCCATTCTTCTGCCTCAGCCTCCCGAGGAGCTGGGACTACAGGCGCCCGCCACCTTGCCAGGCTAATTTTTTGTATTTTTAGTAGAGACGGGGTTTCACCGTGTTAGCCAGGATGGTCTCGATCTCCTGACCTCGTGATCCGCCCGCCTCGGCCGCCCAAAGTGCTGGGATTACACGCGTGAGCCACCGCACCCGGTCAACAGACCTGTTTTTATACAGCTTGTGTATGTGTAACTGATTTGATGACAACGAACACCAATTTTGAACCACTATTAAGCAAAATGTTACTTCCCCAGAACAAATAACCATCTTTCTCAGTATACCATATGATTTAAAAAACCACTCAATATGATATTTTTAATGTTATTAATGCATACCATGTAGAAATTTATTCTTTCTTTTTATGTAATAATCTACATAAATATCTTTAATTTTGCATCTTGGACTGCAAAGTATGAGAATTCATTATCTGGCCTTTACAGGAAAAGTTTGCCAATCCCAGTGCCAGTGTATCACACTGCTCTCGAAGGATCATGAAATATTTACACTGCTAATTTAGCTGATACAACATCTTTAGGCCTTTATCTTCTCTTCCTTCATCTCACCATCTATTTAACTATCTTATTAATCCACCTTGGTTAGAGAACCCTCAAGGATAATGTTTTTATAGTGTCTAATGATTTCTTTGTTCTAAATCTGAACGAGAAACTCTGTGTCTACTATTTGGTCTAGAAAAACCATAAGCAACCTCTCTGAACTGATGTTACATATAACATGAAGATTGTGTATATCACCTTAGAGCCATGCAACTAAGAACAACATGAGTCTGATGACACAGATCCAATCTGAGGGGAGCTAGCTGGACATGGCTGTATGGTGAATTTTTAAAAAGAAAAAAAAAAGTAAGCACTTAGTTCAGTTCATTTCTTTTTATCTTAAATAGCACAAAATTATCCTTTTGTCATTTAATTCACAGTGGTATCTAGAAATCAGTGATGGAAAAGATCAATTAGGTCATTTAGCTCCTTTCCAAGGTTCCAATTTTCTCTTTCAGCATATTAACTTTTGCCTGTCCAAATTTAAGTGACTAAAGAGATGGGTTTCCACAACTTACTTGGGAGATACTTCTAAATCAAATTTATCTGTACCAAAGCATCGTTAAAGACTTTGCTATTAGAGTTATACTAAATTGTTCTCTGCTTAATTGCATCTCATTTTTCCTTTATTCCTCTTGGCTACTCAAAGCAAACTTTGTTTTTCTTTGAATAGATTTGTGTTAGACCAGCTCATCCTCATATATTATTGACAAAGAATATATCATTAATTGTTTCTGTTCATTACATGAATTGTTGCTTAAATATTTTTGTTCTTTTGCTCAGAAACCACAGTGGAAAGGAGGCCACTTTGTATTAAAAATCACAATATTTCATAGGAAATTCTCTTAAATTCATCAAGGGCTCCAGTGGCTGTGCATAACCTTTTCTAGCTTCAACCCATCGAACATGAATGCCATGTAAGTTGTTGTTATATCTTCACCTTTCTTCCTGCTATTCATTTCCCCATCAATGACCATTTTTTTTTTATTTTCTGAAACTTCAATCACATTAAGCTTTTCTTTTTTCTGCCATAAAACATGGCTCCCATACCCCTCACTGATTAAGTCTAACTCAAGATATTCTACGGATGCTAGGTTCAACAGCATTTTGTTCTCTTCTTCCTGCCCAATTGATGGATATCCTGTAACACAATCTTGAATCCAAAAATGAGCTGATTAAAGAAGTATTAAGAAAATCCATATATATGACTAAGTCAATTCATCAGTGTTTTGCTCAGTAGGGTCAACTTTTCTGTATGTAGAAAATACCACTGCCAGGAGATAGTAATGAACTACGACCTCTGAGAGTGTGGCAACAGGAACTAACAACAAGGAAACATTTGCTATTAGAGCAAATAGACTCCTAATCAACATATTATCGATCCTTCATTTTTGTCAAGGTTATTTTGTGCTTTAAAAAATGATCCTACAGCAGGGCTTTAATAGGAAAAGTAGACTAATTTGATTTAAAGAGTAAATGCTATTAATTATGAAAGACAGTCAGTAAAAAGCTTGTTCTTCCAAACATAAAGGCAAATCTTATAGTGCCTTTGATTTATGGTAATGAATACAATGATGAAATATTTTGACTAGTATCTCTTACTCTCACCCTACCTTTTGCTGTTTTTCTTGCTCACACATTAGAAATACTTAATCTCTTCAAAGCCATTTTTGGAACAAAATAATTTTTATAATTTAGTAAATATACTTTTTAAATAGATAAACCTGTTACATAATATTTTGATATTATTTCCAGAAGAAATGTAACAAAAAGGAAAAATTTCATTTTATGTTTAAAGATATGGGTAAACATTTATAGTTGCTTATTATAAGTTGATGTTTAAACACCATATAGTGATGAGATTTAAACAAGAATTTTAGCATCCTAAAATCCAGATAAGTAAAACATTTCAGAGAACTACCATGTTTAAATGATATATTACTATATGTAAAAATACGTGCAAATACCAAACATGTAATATTCTGTATTCTGACATATTAAATCTGTTAAAGCCATTTTTAGGTTCTATTAATTTATTATTCACATTGTTTTATCTGAAAGAAATTAAGATATACATTATTTCACAATAATAAACAGTGAATTTAAGAAAAAATTCTTGAACATCTCTATATAACCTATTGGATTACTAGTTTCTCTAAGAAAAAGGGTTAATGCTTTATTTCCCTTAAATGATCTAATTATATGCATTGCAAGTTATTTTATGTCTCACTTCAATAAGGTACAATTTATTGGTTATAAATTATACATTTGAAGGACTGCTTTCAATATAACTTTTCTCATTATGAGTCATCAATATGTGAATTGTTTAGTCTTCTAGACTGTAATTACATGACTATATCACTGGAGAATGGTAGGGCAACCTTACATGTTGGTTAGGATGAGATTTTCTTCTGTTATGAAAGGGTATATTTATAGGTTAGGAATTAATATATTTTAAATATATTAACTGTGAATAGATGCAAAGTCTGTTACCTGAAAAATTTCACATTTTTTTCTAAATTTTACTGAAGATTTGTTTATTTGATAAAACAATTAATTTCAAGGTGAAATAAAGTAGCATATCTTGTAAGAAACAAGAGGCACAGTAGCCTAGCCTTGCATAGTGACTAAATTATCAAAACTTACATGGAACAAGTAGTTTGGGCCATTCATTTAATTACTAACAGATTATATTTTCTACAAAAAGAAAGCTATGTTGGCTTACCATCAGGGACTCCATTAATTTTAGATTCATATCAGTCTTTGTTAGACCTTACATACTGAGATTTAATGCAAAGATGATACTCAAGTTCACCTCAAAGCTGAAAGCTCCACATCTGTGTGGCCATGGACCAAAAGGCTGTTTTGAGCTTGGATTTGTTGATGGGCTTCTTCAAAAAGCATGATATTCAACAACCTTAATGACATGTAGGTTAAAGCAGATGGCATATTTAAACAGAACCAGTATTTATTTTTAAAATTGCTATAAGCAGTATGTTTTAAAGTGCTCTGGACACATTTCACACCAGGGTGACAATATGCTTCAATCCACACCAAGCTCTCTTTTAGCTAAAGCTGCCATGCTATGTGACTATCTACTGAGTTTATAGAGTAATAAAACTCTGAAGACTGAAGCCAGATCTCTGAATAAAAGAGGCAGAATAGTTGCTGTAGTCTCTGTATCTTACTAATTCAGAGGAAGAAGAATTTCTAACTTTGAATAAGGTTGAGAAGATGGCTACGATTTCATTTCCATGGTTTTTATTACAAAAATTATGTTATATGGAAATATTGAAGAGATTAAATTATTCTGGTCAATAAGTTTTTCAAGCTTTCTGGGAGAGAGAGAGAGAGAGAGAAATTTACATACAGAAGAAATTGCGGGGCATGAAAATCTGTTAAGGGTTACATGTTTTCTCGCAATTTTACATAGGTAGACAGGACATGATCTAAATGTTCTTGAAGATAGAAAATTAGATTATTAGTATGAATAATTGTGTTGTACTATATGAAGAGCTAAAGTTACAAATACCAGTTTCACTAGTACAAGACCGGGCAGGGGATAAGAACTGTGAGTGCGCTGACCTGTGGGAGTTTGCCATTCTCTGTTTAAGCGTAGTGGTTGGCCTACTGTTAACATGTGGACTATTTTAGGAGAATAGAACTACTAGTGCATATTTGCACCTTTCCCTTTTTCCATAGTCCAGTTGTTAGAAATATTCTGTAAGTATATTCTCAGGTTCTACTGTGGAAAGTGGGTTCTTTTCTTCTTTACTCCTTTTAAGATAGTAAAGATCACCTCTCTGAGAGTCTAGAACTGCTGTGTCCTTCTAGTCAAAAAGTTGCTTTGTTCATTGCATTTCTTCATTGCTCATTTTCTTTAGCCTTACAGAGTCTCTTTACCACTTCTATCACTATGTGTGACCTGCATGTTCACCACCAGGGTCCAGTGGACACTTCTTTGTCATATATTTCTCCTTTTGATTACTTATTTTTCACTTTTGTTTGGTTACGTTTTGTTTCATGTTGCTTCTCTTGTACTTCTTAGCTTTCATGCAAAAAAAAGTGGATTGTGCTTGTTAGGTAATTTAAGCATTTTTCATTATGAATGCTTTCTTATGTCAAGTATAGTATTTGGGTTTTCTCCTTTTAGATAAATTAATTGTTCCCGGGTGCTCAACAATTCGGCTTTATTTTCAAGGAACTGGGAGTCTTCTCTTTTGTTTGTTATTTCAAAATGAATAGTGGTACAAAACAGTGGTGCAAAAAATAGTGGTGCAAAAAATCTGATTTCAGATGGCCACAATTTTACTGAAATATCTGAACACTCAGCATCAATATAAACATTGGAATCACTTCAAAGGATGTTTTACGCATTGGAGAAATGCAAGATAGATAAATGCTCACCTACTGCAACTATCTAAATATCTACTTTGATCTCATTCTCTTGAATGATTTCGATCAATGGTAATGACTGGGTGAAGAGATTAAAGATAGGAAAAGTGAAGAAATGCCAAGTTTTACAGTAGCCATTGTGAAACATTATGTTAAACCACATTTACCAATAAATAAATGGTCTTCTATGTTTCCTTGAGCTGAGGCCTTGAGACTGTCCTTGTGAATACAAAATGAAAATTAGAAAAACAGACACTTTATAATGAACATCAGTAGGATCTGTATATGGTACTAAAGGCATAATTCATTCAAAAGGCTGAGCAACTGACAATCAATGCTTTGAGCACAAATTCACATTATGATTTTGACAAATTCACACTATCATTTTCAAAAGAAATAGCGAGGCAAAGCTATAAAATTCTTTTATAAAAAAGAAAACTTACTGGGATGTGTGAAGGCAAAATCTTGGACTCTGCTTTTATTATCATTTTGCTCTTCCAAAATGAGCAAATCATCTACAGAAGTAAAAGATTTAGTAGTAACTTTATTCTGATGAGCTAGAATGAGAGTAGAGCCAGAATAGAGATTAGAAACTCATCAAGGGGATGGAATCAGAGTGAACAGTTGTTGGCATTTGTTATCTGGAGTCATCTATGAAGTAATATGAGCTCAGGATGCTAACACATGGTCTATGACTAAAAAAAAAGTTGCAGAAACAAGAGGGAGGCAAGATATTGACTTGCAGAAGGTTATGATTTTGAAATTCATTAAGGTTTTCAGGTTGGTTGTGGGCCCAGACTAATGCTTAGGAAAGATCTAGGGGCTGCTCGAATGCAACCCCAACAAGTTATATGCCTGTAAAATTTGCAGATCTGAATATCTCACATTTACAACCCACAGACGTGAAGAGAAAGTATAGTGAAATTAGTAAGAGATTTGGACTCAAGAGATATGAGTTCAGGAGTTTCCTCGGCAACTTATAAAACATATGTATCCGAGTTGAATTTTTAACTTCTCCAAGGCTCATTTTCTGATTGGCAAAATGGCAATACCACTATTACCATCATTACTACTCCTAGAATAAAAGTGGTCTAAAGCTATTGAGAATATATCAAAAATATATTTGAAAGCATTTGGTACAGAAAGCAAAATGTTAGTATTCATTATTATAAATATATAATAATGGTTAAATAGCCACAACTTTTTGTATATGGAGCTATTTATGTGAGAAAAATAACTTACCATATTTGAGTATTCAGTTATTTTATAATCAATAGCTCCAGTTAATGCCCTAAAACCTAAATATTAGTGAGACAGAAGTACATAACTTGTTTGATATTAGTTAAATTTAGAAAAATTATCTTTTATTAATAACAATACTTATAAAGCCATTCATCCTGAAACAATAGTACCTATAATACAAATAACCCTTAACTAATTTTATAACTAAGTGCTAAGATTAAAGGAAACAAATGTGAATTGATTACTATGTATAGTGACTGTCCTATATATTTACTTGTTTAAAAAAGCAAGCTTTGATTTTAGCCTGAGATAAAAGAAAACTTAGAGTTGATAGTACTTTAATTGAGAAAGACTATGGGATGACATCCAAATTATGTGTTTCTAGAATGGCAATGAAAATCTACTTCAACAGGGTGTTCTTTGAAAAAGTCATTCCTCTTGAAGTTCTCAAAAAGAGACAGAATAGGGAACAGACTATTCTGAAGCCTTTGAATCTAACAAAATGACAAAATGAAAGTTTTTTTTTAAACAGTCTTCATAGACTGCCAGATTTTTCTCTTTTGATAGAAGAGATACACGAAGGACAATATTAACAAGAAATTTAGAATATTACAAAAAACACCATAAATTTTGACGATAAGAATATTTTCAAATTATTTTAAAAGAAGTTCTAAAGGATTTAACAGACTATCCATAAAAAGGAATTTGTATGCTGAAGTGTGTGTAAAAATAGTTACTAAAAATCCATTTTGAAGCATCATATAAATCTCTTCAATTAAATTGCAAATCAAAGAGGAAAACACCCTTTATGGTCTCCTTTAGAGTAAGGACCATGATTTCATTTCCTTGTGGCTCTCAGTAATGCCAAACATAATGCATGTTCAGTAAATAGTCAGAATAACCCACAGACTTCCTTACATTATGTTTAATAATTTGTGACTCCTAGAGAAGTTAAGCAGTGATTCCTCAGAGACATCACTGAGCTAATCCAATAAAAATTCGAGTATTTCAGGTCTCTTCTGCTGTTTCTACACTAGCCAAGTACAAGTATATACTCTGGCATTTGGACATATACTTGTGCCTCTACAGAAAGCACCATATTCTCCAGAGATCTGGCAAGTAACAGACTTCATCTTGCCAGTGTAGAAATAGCATTAGAGCAAGACTAATTGCTGGAAAGCCTGTTCAGAAAGATTTGTCATTCAGGATGGTAAAAATAATCCTGCTTTTCAGCGTACATTCAAACTTTTTTTTTATTTCCAGTATTTAATGGAGATCAAAACATTACCATTTCCACAAGTGAATGCGTTTTATGTAATGCAGCTATTTCCTTTGATTTGAGTTCAAGCAGAAAGGCTAAAATGAAAAAAAAAATTCTGTCTAGACGTATCATGTTTGTTCCTTGTGTGAGATGAAATTTATTAATCCTGAAATGTGGCTTAAGGACATATTTATATGTTTTATAAGTATCTTATTGAAAAACAGAAATGCCAAGAGGGAGAGACCTCTTAGATATACCCTTGAAAAGATAGTCAAGTTTAAGCAGGTCACATTCAGTGGGGGGTCCAGAGATTTCTATTTAGGGAATCTACCAAGCTATCCTTGACTGCTTCCCCACTCAATTTGCTGTCCTGTACTAGATATGCTGTCTCGTTGACTACAAAATCACCACCAAATATGTCTGCTTATAGTAGCAGCAGCCAACACCTTGCATGACTTTATTAACCTGATTCTGCCAGTGACAACATCTCTAATAAAATCCAATGTCTCTGATTATTTTAACTTTTGGCTCAAGGTTTCCACTTTTAAAAGAATATTACCTACTAGATTTTCAATCATAATCCAAAATGTCTTCCATTGTGCATGGCCAAATTGCCATAGTCTTATCTAAACAGTTCAGATCAAGCCACTTTCTTAACTCTCAACCTTTAATAGTCATGTGAACATAGCTGTTGGATTTCTAGCATCTTGTTCCCTTATCTACCATCTCATAAGCCTGAGAAAGCATATCTGTGATTTGTAACACAAGAGAGCCAACATAACCACAGTAAATAAAAGAGAAACATGTTATGATGTTAAGCCAGTGCACTGCTTGGCATGCATTAAGTTCACTGTAGCTGAAAAAATAACTGTGAGGCTCCATATCCCATTAACACTGTGTTAATTATTGTCATTGTCTCATCAATGTTTTGTTTATGACAGCTCTGGCTGACAGGAATAGTGGGATGTTCTGTCAAGGCCATCACCTGATGAGATTTTATTGGCAAAAGATCTTTCTTCCCTTTACTATGTTAGGGGTATCAGTGCTTCATTAACTCTAAACATAATCGCTTGCAATAGGCCCAGTTTTTAAATGTTTCAAATAATTGATATAATAGTCCCTTTCCAGCATTATAGTTAACCAATTCACCCTCTAAAAATGAGAGACATCCCTCAATCTCTCTCAACTCAAAAGACCACTCAATGGCAGTCAAATATGAAAGGAAAATACTGTCTCACTGGGGAAGACTTTTTAACACGGATAGGATGTTTTATTCCTTTATGTATGATACCTGTGAATAAAGAAAGCCTCCACAGAGGAGGAAATCTATCTCAAGAAAAAAATAAAACACAATAATTTGTACACACACACACACACACACACACACACACCCTATTCAGCCATGATGAATCATTGCCCTCTCCCTTTTAAATCTTTCTCAATGAGAGGGCTGTGGGGTACTACAGATTCTTGGGCAGGGACTAATAATTACCATTCTCTTTTTAATTATTTATTTCTACATATAGAAATAGATTATATGAGATAGATCTATTTCATTTCATATATGACACTCAATCCTTATTTTTTAAAAGAAAGAAGGAAGATTGCATCATTCTTACCATTAAATTGTCTTATCACAGCTTAGCTATTTCTGTAAGTGAAAATATTTCAAGCTAAATGAAAGTTCCTTGCAATTTCAAATTCACAGAATAATTCTAATTTAATGATAAAGATGATACTCCTACCCATATCAATGCCTAATTTTAATTCCAGGAACATAGTTTCTTACTAACATTCCTTTTGCTTTTTTTTCCTTATTGACTGCTAATAAAATTCTTTATGACACTGGGTGTGGGCTCTAGTCTACAATTTAGGAATTGCATATTTCAATTGACTCAGTTTCCTCACTTATGTCATTAGAGTCAAATGTGCTACTCTGTTTAACCTGCAATACTGTTATGACAATATGAAATTTATGAGTATGACAGTATGTAAAAATAGCTATCAAAATGTGAAAAGTTATTATCTATAGCACTGACCTGAACCATAAGAAGGTACTATAAGAGTGATCATTAATTTTATGTGTCAATTTGGTTAGGGTATGATACCCAGTTTGGCCACATACCAGTCTAGATGTTGCTGTGAAGATGTTTTATAGATATGATTAACATATAAATCAGTAGATTTTGAATAAAGCAGATAATCCTCCCTAACATAGGTGGGCCTTCATCTAATCAGGTGAAAGCCTTAAGAAAAGAGATCAAAGGCTCCAGATTGTAACCTGAAAATTCTGTCTGAGTTCCTAGCCTTTGGACTATGCACTACAACATCAATTCTTAGAGGAATTTCTAGCCAGCGGTCTTGCCCTGCAGTTTTCGGACATTTCAGCTCCACAATAGCATGATCCAATTCCTTAAAATAAACCTTGCCTTCTTTCTCTCTCTGTGTATCATTCTCAACCCCATCTATCTGTATATGTATATACATACATAGATACACATTCTATTGGTTCTGCTTCTCTGGAGAATACTAATACAGTGTTTGTTAGAAGAAATTACATATATATACATACCCCTCCCATAAATTGAACACAGACTCTCTCTTTTAATTAAAAAAAAAAGCCTGATATTCTGGAACAGGATGTTCTCTCTGTATCAGAATCAGTTTCTGCTCCTAGACAGCAGTCAAGTTCTGCCAGCAGATACCAGCCCCTCCTTCCTCTAGCTTATACAGGCATGAGAGTAATTAATCCTCATGCTTATTGGAGTTTAGTTTGGCTTTGGCACAGTATGCTTTCCCTAGCAAACCATAATTGATTCTGAATAATTGATCAGCAACGAACATTCAATTTTCTTTATCTTCTCTTCCTCTCATTCTCCTATGATGTATGTTTTCTTTGGGGAACCATTTTCCATTTGAAAAAAACCCCCAAATGCAAGGCCTTTTAGTGATCAAATCAATTCATGCTGCTTTCTGCCAATTCGCATCAACTCCAATGCAACTCCTGTTGGAGAACTCTTAGGGAACCCTAATTAGTGTCCCATTGTATCCATTAGTTTTCAATAAGGAAGTAAACTTCTTATGTAAAAACCTCGGAAACTATTTACATATGACTGCTTTGCCATTTATCAACCACCACACTAGCTTGCTTTTTTCAAAAATCCTTTGATGAGGACTGTTATTGGAACCACTAAACCCTACATGAGTCATGGAATCTGGCTAGACAAAGACACCTAAAATCAGAACCTGTGATACTCATCTAAGCTTTGTTAATTCACCTAAGGATGATGTCCCTCACTTTTCTCTTATGTAAAAGTAAGATTATAATGATACCCCACTTAAATAATTATTATAATTCCTTAGGCACCAGAATAAAACCTCTTAGCAAAACAGAAGTAAAAAGTTCTTTGAGGAAAGTAGTCTTCAAAAAGTCAAGGCATTTTATCACATCAAAGAGAAGTGGGTCACTTTCAGGCCAAAGGCATGCTTAGTGTAAGGTGCAAAAAATTAAGCTCACTTATTTAGTGAGGTTGGATATCTACTTTCTTCAAATAATCAAACATAGATGGATACTAGATGAAAAGTAACAGAATGTGAGAAACTGTTGGATGCTGATATTTTGAGATGAATCATACATATGTCTCGGATATCCCCATTTAACCTACTATTCAATTTAGATGCAATGCCCTTTTATTTCTTTCAACCTCTGAAACAAGAAATGTTATCATGACCTTCTTTTTATTGAATATTATGCTGTTACATACACACCTTTCCAACTCTTATGGGAGTCAAATGCTTAGAAGAACAAATCTACAAGTGGACTTTCTCTCATTGTCCATTCTACCCAACAGCAAATTAGATGCACACTCAACTGCCTATCCTGCTATACACTGTTCCTTAAAACAAATTATAACTCAGCATCCCATTTAATCCAGTTGCATGAAATTAACATTTACCGAGTAGCCACTCTGTGCCAGAATCTAAGCCTAATTATGGAAATAGAGCTGCAGCCTCGTTTTGAAACAAAACTTCCCAAGGCCATGGTCTCTAGTCACTTTCTGCATCACCTCATCTTGCTTCTCACTCAATCTCTCCCTTCAGTCCCCTCCTCTATACCAGAAGTGTTCTTTTCTGCTCTGCTTGTCTTACTGGGCCTTCACCACTGCGTCTTCTTGAATTGCTCCTCCTGCTCATGTCTGGGAACCTACACTCTCTGCTTTTCCTTGTCTTTCGTTGGCTGCTCTTCTTCTACTTCCTTAGTCACTCCCACTTCTCACCTCAGCCATTAAACGCTAATGAAACCCAAGCTTCAGACCAGTGCTGTGTCCCCATCCTCTCCCTGGTTAATCTCTGGGTAATCTCATATAGTGCTACTGCTGAAAGCATCACATAGAACTTGATCATTTCCAGATTTATATCTAAAATTTCAAACTCCAATAGGATACTAGATTCCACCATTTAGAGCTCATATTTAATATATCTAAATTGAAATTCTTGATTTCCACATTTCAAATCTATTCTGCCTCAAGTTTCTCAAGACTAGAAATTGTGTACAGTGTTGCATATGTGGATAACTGAGACATAATCTAGTCAACAGAAGAATGGGTAATATTCTTCTACATAACCTTGTCAGTATCATTCTCATGATTTTTAAAAAAAATAAATTACAGTAAAGAGTATCAGCTGGGGAATCACAAAAACCTGCTTTTTAAATACAGAATCTACCATGTTATTAGCTTTTTAATAAGTTACTTAATCTTATGACTTCTGAAATAATTCATGACAAGCTACTTAATCTCTATAAATGTCAGTTCCCTCAACTGTTAAATTTGGATAATAATAGCCATTATGAAATCAGCTTGTAGTAAGAATTAAATGAGATAGCCTTCTTAAAGGATATAATCAGATTTTATGCATTCATTTTTCCTTTTACTCATTTAAGAAATCTGTATAATGAATCTAACATGTTTCATTCTAGGTGTTGAGGATACAGAAACAATCAAGACAGACAAGGTTCTAGCCACCCTTGAGCTATAACAAGTTGGAGAAAAAAGTCAGCATGCAAGTAAACAATAATCATTCAAGCTATATAGGTTGTGCCTCATGAAACAGAAGGACTTTGTATGTGAGAGCGTAATGGAAACCAGGCACAGCTTTTAAGAGATGATGTCTAGAATGGGACCTAAAGAAGAAGGAGCTCTCCATGAAAAAATATAAGAAAAGCCCATTCTAAGCGAGAGACATCAGGAAGGACAAAGGAACCGAGGCAGGAAAGAGCTTGGTGTCTTTTAGGAATAGATGAGAATCCAATCTTGGGCTAATGAAGCAGCACAAGATTAGCAACAGCAGGGAGTTGCTACTATCTTTAGCTTGCAGGAGAAAAAGGAGGAGGTTGTATTACCAGAGCCCAGGGGTGGAGTGACCCAGCATAACACAGAATCTTAGTTGGTATATTCGAGAGAAGTTGGATCCAAAGAAGAGATACAGCCATTATTAGAGATGCTGCCCCAGAGGGAGAAGGAGAGATACCTTGAAAATTTCCCTTAATCCCTCCATTCATTATATCACCAATGACTTCCAGTGACTGAACCAAATCAGATGCCAGATGACACAATAGCCTAGCAAATGCAGTCCAAGAATTCAATCTCCAACACACCCAGTAGAAAGAGCAAAGGGTAAGAAATTGACCTGAGAGCAAGTTGGCTCAGAACAGTAGACCCTTAAAGTCATTAAGGGTCAACTACTTTAATACTTTGGGAAAATAATCCCACTATGCAGGGAAAGAGGATGAATTTTAAAATGTCATATTTTAGGTATATAAAGAAAAATCCTGCCTGACCCTGATATAAAGAAACGAGGATATCAGAAAAAAGTGTTGGCTCTACATGTCCAGGTACTACTGATCACGACAGCACTTACAGGCTCTAAATGGTTAACTTCCTGAAAAGTGGCTGTTATATGGAAAACCATAAAACAATCATTGGTGATCCTTGTTTCTATTTAAGAAAACATGCTCTTAGGTTCAAGTAGACTGACCCACTTTAGGACTATCTATCCCTAGGAATCTTGTAAAATGCAGAGAATGAGAAAAACCTTTAGAAGATGCTAAACTCTCTGCTTTTAAGCTAACTAGCATGTTGAACAATTTATTTGTACAATATGAGATATGACCATATTGCATCTCATCTTATGGAATTACTCAAGTTATATACAATTTTCTCAAGTGCTATTGCTAGTCTGGATGTAGGAGTGAAGAGAATAAATTGAGGGCTTGATCTATGTTTGGGGTTTTCAGAGAAGACATAGAAATGAAAGAAGAACAGATTGGTTGAGAATATAATCAAGTGATTATGGGTTCTGTATTGAGCAGATAATTTAGTCCAAGAAGATGCTTATAGTTATGAAAGAAAATTCAGGATCAAGTACATGAGGTCTATAGAAGGTCAAACAGTAGTTAAGAAGGAGTGAAGAAGTGTGAGAGCTAAAGGATGTAAAGTAGAAGTCAGAAAGTGAGGGCAATGAGGCATTCTAGTGCATGAATGTGACAGGGAGCAGCTGAAGAGAATGGAAGTGATAGTTCTAGTTCAACGGTTCCAGGAACTGCCATGTTAGGGAGTTAGAAAGTTGCCCACATGGATTTGAAATTTGTCCTTAATTTATTCATCAAATGTAGTTAGTGCTATTATGTCTATTGTTCAACGTTGCTGAGTAACAAACAACCTCAAAAATCCTATCGGCTTCCAATAACATTGTGTCTCGTGCTTATCAGACTGTGGTTTGACTATTTTCAGTTGATCTAGGCTGGACCGTGTTGCTCCACGGTGTGAGTCTGGAGAACTTTGCTCCAGGATTTCAGTCTTTTCTATGTGTGTTTATTTTAGAGGGCAGGCTGATGGAGAAGAAGCTACCTGGGTATGCTCTTCTTACTGAGAGTGACAGTACAGGAGGCAAAAGCCTAACCACACAAGCAAATTAAAACGTCAACTCACTTCATAGCTGCTAAAATTTCGTTGGCCAAAACAATTCATGTTTTATTAAAATAAACTGAAAACTGAAATTAATAAGAGGTTTTTCTTTTCTAATGAGTTGTATTATAAAATCATATGGCAAAATCTTTGGTTAAGACAGAGTAAATATTTCAAATGAAGATGCAATAAGAATGAAGACAAATGCTGTAAATCATGTGCTTCAGTGGACTTTGAGACTCTTGGCAAGTGAATGGAAGTCAACATAGATCAGCAACAAGAGAGACAGAATGGACAGAACTAGGGACTAATGTTCAAAAAAAACCATGATCCTCTCCATGCCCCTACACAGAAGACCTTAGAAGAATAACAGTCTGGATAGGGCATAAGGCAGTGAAAAACAGAAACTACCCTCCCCCAATCCTCACAAACCATAAATAGCAGGTTGTGGGGGCATACTGATAATTATTAGTCATTAGAAGCTAACTGTGGAACACACACTGTAAGAAGGCAAAACATATTTTATCAAACACAGTTATGAAGAAAAAACATGGTGGCTCCTGACAAAGTAGGCACATCCCTCTTTCACGGTTTAATGATCAATTACTCAGTTGAAGTTTTGGTCTCTGAGGATATCAGAGTAAGTGTGATTGATTGGGATTTTGTAGAACTTGTCATTAATAAACCCTAGGTGTTGGAGGCAGGAAAAACACCCATAGCCTGGTTAATTATCATGGAAGTACTTAGGATTTTTGTCTTGGAGGGAGTAAGAACAGAATAAGGACATTTCTGAAATCAATAAGCAATTGTTTATGTGACTGGTATGGTTCTAGCAATATGGGGAATATAGAAGGCTTGTAAGACAAAGCAATCATTTTCACAGGGTAAAATTAACCACAATATTAATGCTACCTGATTGTAGGCTGAACTGGAAAAGTCTGAATAATTTATATATTGAGGTGCAGGCAAAATGCCATTGGAGGATACATTTAACAACCTTCCAAATACATAGAACAATTGCCATTTCTAAGTTATGTTATAATCCTATTCTTCTAGCTCACTGATTCTTCTAAATTTCAAATATAGTATTTTAAATTTCATATTTTTGGTTCTTTACTTGATAATGAATCCAAGCTTTAAAAACAAGCTAAAAAATGAGTAAATACAGTTGGCCCTTGAACAACATGAGGTTGAACTGCATGGGTCTACTTGTACGTGGATTTTTTTTCAACAAATATATTGTAAAACTTATTGAAGATTTGGGACAATTTGAAAAAACTCACAGATGAGCCCTATAACCTAGAAATATGGAAAAACATGAAGAAAAAGTTAGATATGTCATGAGCGCATAAAAGATATGTAGATGCTAGTTTAGTTTATCATTTACTACCATAAAGTATACATACATTTATTATTAAAAGTGAAAATGTATTGAAACGTACGCACACGAACACTTGCAAACAATACATGGCACCATTTGCAGCTGAGAGAAATGTAAACAAACATAAAGATCCAGTAGCAAATCAGACTTGCATAAAATTAACTGTAGTACATAAGGTACTACTGAAATAATTTTGTCACTATCTCTTATTGCCATTGTGGTGGGCTCAAGTGTTATGAGTATCTGCTTAAAACTCCACGTGATGCTAATCATCCCGAGGGAGCAGTTCCTTTCTCTAGTAAATTCCGTAGCACAGTAAAAAGCCATCATTCTCAGTCCTTGTGTACTTTTCACCGTGTTTAGGGCAATACCATAAACCTGAATAATATCATGAGACCCACATGAAGTGCTACTAAAGATGCTTGATGTGCTCCTGAGAAGCAGAAAAATGTCATGACATTAAAGAAAAAGTTGAATTGTTTGATATGTACTGTAGATCGAAGTCTGCAGTTGTGTTTTTCCCCGTTTCAGACAAAAACGATTCATCTTATAAACAGACAAGTACTGTAAATGTATTTTCTCCTTCTTATGATTTTCTTAATAACACTATCTTTTCTCTAGCTTACCTTGTTGTAAGAAAACAGTGTAGTAGTACACACAACATACAAAATATGTGTAAATCAACTGTTTATGTTATCAGTAAGGCTTCTACTTAACAACAGGCTATTAATAGTTAAATTTGGGAGGGATTCAAAAGTTAAAGATAGATTTTTGACTGTGTAGGAAGTTGGTGTCCCTAACTCTTGCAATGTTGAAGGGTCAACTATAAGCCAAAACACTCTGATACCACAACTAACAAAATCTGTATTCACACTCAAATGTCTCAGGTATTCTTCCGTCAATTTTTCTGACCTTTTAATTACACTAAATATATATATATATATACACATATATATACATATACATGCACACATGTATATATATACTCTTTTTATAATCTTCCTTCAGATAAGCTTAACACATTTTAAAATTTTAATATAGTTGTATATTTTTATAAAGTCTGGTTCTGTGTAACTTTCTATTCATTTTTCTCCAAATTCATCTCATGTGTATATTCATTCTATTTCTAAACCTTTTGCTATTCCTATCTCTAAGACATTTTTATTCAGCAAGACACATCTAAAATAGATTTTATCTGCATTCACTTATATAACCAAACGTATTTATATTTCCAAGCACATTTCTTTCAAGAATTATTTAACATTTATCCATTGTTAATATGTTTTCAAATGTCAAATCTTGTATATGACAAAAGGTATGACTGAATAAATCTGGCTACATAAAAATGTTAAAATGACTGTAACACTAAAAGTACACATATATGTGCACATACGTATCCCACAAATAAAATTAAAAGAAATTTGACAAAATGAGTAAATAGTCACCACATCTGAGCTACATAAATATCTTTAATATAAAAAGAGCTCTGAGGAATCAATGATATTTTAAAAATTGTATCAAATCAAAATGATAAAAGATAAGACTAGATAACCCACAGAAAAATGAAAATGTGTTGAATTTCTATTGAAATATAAATATATACAATTTTATTAAAGTGAATGCCTCTACAGATGGTCCCAACCTATGCTCGTTTGACTTAAAATGATTGTTTTGACTTTACGATGGTGTGAAGGTGATACACATTCAATAGAAACCTTACTTGAAGTCTTGAATTTTGCTCTTCTCCCGGGTTAGTGATATGCAATACCCCTGAGATGCTGCGCAGTGGCAGGTTTCTGCAGCTCCCAGTCAGCCACACCATCGGGAGGGTAAACAACCAGCACTGTAGTCTACAGTGTACGGTATTCAATATATTGCATGAGATATTCAACACCGTTATAAAATAAGCTTTGTGTTCGATGATATTCCCAACTGTTAATGTAAATGTTCTGAGTGCATCTAAGTTAGGCTAGACTAACCTATAATGTTTGGTCAGTTCGATGTATTAAGTGCATTGTTTATTTATTTGACATTTTGTTGTAGTTTTCAAGTTACAATGGATTTGTCAGGACGTAAACCCATTGTAAGTCAAGGAGCATTTGTATCTTCTAATGGTCAAAATATTTTTCTTTAATAAGTTGGTAATGGCCCAGATACGGGAGTAAAGAACTATAAATTAATATAAAATCTCTGGAGAATGTCTGACAACAAACGTCAAAATATTTAAAGTGTATTATTTAACAAGTCTTACGGTAATCAGAGTTCTGGGTTCAAATTGTTGGTCTACCACTTGGTTGCTACGTAATCTCAGTAATTTATTTTACCCCATGAGTTTTAGCTTAAATTTCTGCATAATAGGATCATAACAACCATCTTTCAAGGTGGCTATAAGATAAACAGTATAATACACACATCTTAACACATTTTCTGACAATGATAACTGTTCTTCAGACAGAAACTTCTATCCTAATAGTTTCTCATCTTTCTCCCCTACCTCTTTCTTTTTTTCTGGAAATAATTATAGATACAAAGAAAGCTCTGTATACAAAGATGTTAACCAAAGTATCATCTCTAACAGTAAAATATAGGCGCATTGGTTTAATACATTATGTCATATTAATATAGTAGAATAATATGTGACCATTTAAACCATGTTATAGAAAAATTAATGAGATTGTTTAGTAAAATGCTTAAGTGATATTGATATACCAGAAAATCAAGTTGTATAAGTAATAAGTGTTTTATTATCACAATTTTGTTTACGTGTATGGTTATGCCCTTATAAAGGGCAGGTATTTCTGTGTATGGGTCATGCATGAGCATGATATGATGTATATGCATGTGTGATTGTGTATGTGTATGCATAGGCACAGAGAAAGACCAGAAGTCTATAAACATTCACCTATTCAGAAAAAATTTGCTGAATTGCTGCTATAAAGCAGATACCATACTAACTTCTGGTGATAAAAACTAAGAAAAGACAAACACAAATTTGTACAGCAAACAATATATTGGGAAGCTAGATGTTGTTAGAATAATCTCTAAAATAGATTTCAAATTCTGATTGGGATAATGCTACAAAGGGACAATGTGATGTGGAAGAATGTAACAGGCACATTGACTTTTGAAAGCAGGTCAGAATTCCCTGCTCAAGACCCAGTTGAACTGAAATCTGCAAAAAGTGCAAGACATACATAGCAAAAAGGGGAGGAAAGAGAGCCTGGGGAAAGGAGCAAAGGAATTTGGTGTGGCTTTAATAGATGAGCCTGAGGCTCAGGGAGTCTGGAAAGGCAGGTGACAGATCAAACCAGGTTTAAAATACACTGTTAAGGAGAGTTGAGGAGGTGATCATATAAGAAAAATGAGCGGAGATCTGTTAGGAAAACATCACTTTAACTATAGACTGAGGGAGAGCAAAAGTCAGCGAGGAAGGCCAGGCACGGTGGCTCACGCCTGTAATCCCACAACTTTGGGAAGCTGAGGGAAGTGGATCACCTGAGGTCAGGAGTTCGAGACCAGCCTGGCCAACACAGCAAAACCCCATCTCTACTAAAAGTACAAAAATTAGAAGGCGTGGTGGTGCGTGCCTGTAATCCCAGCTACTCAGGAGGCTGAGACAGGAGAATCGCTTGAACCCAGGAGGCAGAGGTTGCAGTGAACTGAGATCATGCCATTGCACTGCAGCCCAGGTGACAGAGCAAGACTCCAGCTCAAAAAAAAAAAAAAAGTCAGTGAGATGAGGAGTACCGTGAAGTCATTTGAGTAATTCAAGTGAGAGATGACAGCAGCCTGGACTAGGATGGAGTGAAATGGAATGAAGTGATGGATTTAGGAGCTACTTACAGGGCAAAACTAAAGTGATATAGCAATGGATTGGATATGGAGAGTGCAACATGGAGAAAATAATAATATCTACCACACAAGGACATGAGAATGAAAAAAACAATACGCCATTTCAGCATCCCAGATGGGGCCAGGCACAGAAAGGGACTGATGTTGAGTGAGAAGCAGTTGATGAAGATGACATAGAACTTTTGCTTGCATAACAAAATGGATAGCATTGCCATTCATGGAGATGGGAGATAGGGAACACTATTAATTTTGAGGGGGACAGTCATAAATTCAGTTTTACATGTAAAAATTTAAATTATTTTCAAAATATTCAAGAGGAGATGCCAATGTGGTAGTTGGGAAAATGAGCCTGGATCTCAGAGGAGAGGCCTGGGTTGTATATAAAAGTTACGAGGTTACATATGTGGTCAATAAAGCTAAAGGTGAAAGGGCCTAGTAACAAGTCTTGAGGTATTCCAGGTAAAGGAGAAGAAGCCTGAAGCGGGATAGAGTAGGAGATATAACGTCACAGAAACCAAGGGAAAAAAGGGGTTTCAGGTATCTAACTGTAATACATCTTGCTAAGAACTCATTTAAGATGCTGATAACAGAAATCTCCCTGAAGAAACAGAGATGGAAGTCATTGGCACCCAGGGCAAGAGTGATGAATGTGTAGACAGTATTGGATCAGACTTGAGCTGTGAAAATAGAAAAAATGAAAAACATCTTCAGTATTTTGGCTATAAAGAGGAGGAACAACAAAGGATATTCACCAGAAAGACATGTGCAAGGCAAATTAGTATAGAATTTGCTTCTTAATGGGAGAGATTTGAGCACATTAAGAGTAGAGATTTGCTCTTGGAAGTTAAAGGCTAAATCCACACTAAGTCCTTTTATTCAATATTTATACGGTTTTAACAAATTGTTGTACATTTTTTAAGTTTACAAGTTGTGATATTTCACAGATAATTCAAGAAAAGAAATATTAGATTACAGCAAAAGATGTAAAGTTTCAAAATATATCAATAAAAATATAAAGTAGATGAATTAGAGGGATCTATATACCCTTTACAAATGTCTGGAGCTTAGAAGGTGAACAGTCAGTGTAAGAGACTGGGATAGAACAAGTTCGAGATAAGTGAGTATAAAGAATCTAGAGGGGGTCAGGAAAATTTACCCTCCAAAAGTAAAACAGAGCAGCCTCTGGGAAGATTTTAAAACTTACTCGAGCAACTAAAAATGAGAGTTGAAAAGACTCCTGTGATAGTAAGAAGGTTATTTCAATATTATATGACATACAAATTGTTTTAGAGATGGCATAGTGTGGTACAGCTGCAAAACAGCCCTTCCCTAGAAGCCAGGCACCGGATTTGGTTTTGTCTGTGTCAATAGTAAAAGGCAGTAGCTTGGAGAAGTCATTTAATTAATCAGAGCTTTAGTTTCTTAACCTGTGTATTTAAAGAGTTTCCCTACATTTTCTGTAAGTTTCTTACAGCATTAAAATTCTTTGTCTCTGTAACTAACAGAATAGGTATGCTGTAAGAAAAAAATATATACATTGAGGTAAACTTAAGTGTCTCTAGAGCATAACATTATCAAACTTTTTTTGTAGGTCCTGTGTAAGTGAGAATAAAAGCTCCACACAGTCCTTGACTTCATTCTAAATAGGTTGACAGGGGTGTGAAATGACATTCTCCAGTCTTAGGGATGTGTGAAGGGCACTTAACATTTTTGACAAGCTGAGTCATTTGACATTATTCCCTGTGTAACTTATCCATTAAAATTTTATCTGTTGTGCACATAATTTTTAACAACTACATAAAATTTAAATACTCTGAAGAAAGCACCTAGTCATTTCAAGACTTTCTGATGTGAGCTATGTCGAAACAAACAAACAAAAAATAAAAAAAACTCTCCTATAGAGTCTCACCAGAGTGCAGGTTTAAAAGTTAAAATATGTATTTCTAAAAGTAAATACATTATATAAGCATATGAAATAATGAATATATAATACATATTATATAAAGTGATTACATATAAATATATTTCTATTCCTTTTTGGAATTTGACTATTTTCAGGTGAATATTAAGATTAGCTTGGTTTTATGTATCAAATTAATGATTAACATTGAGTCAAATGACATTCATATATATACATATTTTTAAATTTTAGTATTATTATACTTTAAGCTTTAGGGTACATGTGCACAACGTGCAGGTTTGTTACATATGTATACATGTGCCATGTTGGTGTGCTGCACCCATTAACTCGTCATTTAGCATTAGGTATATCTCCTAATGCTATCCCTCCCCACTCCCCCCAACCCACAACAGGCCCCGGTGTGTGATGTTCCCCTTCCTGTGTCCATGTGTTCTCATTGTTCAATTCCCACCAATGAGTGAGAACATGCGGTGTTTGGTTTTTTGTCCTTGTGATAGATTGCTGAGAATGATGGTTTCCAGCTTCATCCATGTCCCTACAAAGGACATGAACTCATCCTTTTTTATGGCTGCCTAGTATTCCATGGTGTATATGTGCCACATTTTCTTAATCCAGTCTATCATTATTGGACATTTGGGTTGGTTCCAAGTCTTTGCTATTGTGAATGGTGCTGCAATAAACCTATGTGTGCATGTGTCTTTATAGCAGCATGATATATAGTCCTTTGGGTATATACCCAGTAATGGGATTGCTGGGTCAAATGGTATTTCTAGTTCTAGAACCCTGAGGAATCGCCACACTGACTTCCACAATGGTTGAACTAGTTTACAGTCCCACCAACAGTGTAAAAGTGTTCCTATTTCTCCACATCCTCTCCAGCACCTGTTGTTTCCTGACTTTTTAATGATTGTCATTCTAACTGGCGTGAGATGGTATCTCATTGTGGTTTTGATTTTCATTTCTCTGATGGCCAGTGATGATGAGCATTTTTTCATGTGTTTTTTGGCTGCATAAATGTCTTCTTTTGAGAAGTGTCTGTTCATATACTTTGCCCACTTTTTGATGGGGTTGTTTGTTTTTTTCTTGTAAATTTGTTTGAGTTCATTGTAGATTCTGGATATTAGCCCTTTGTCAGATGAGTAGGTTGCAAAAATTTTCTCCCATTCTGTAGGTTGCATATATTTTTATATAGGGTTTAGCTTTTGATGTCAATACATTTAAGAAAAATTTCTATGTTTTTTTCAATTATGTTTCATAGAATCAGGATAACTTCTGAAATTTTGGAAGGTAAGAGGATGTCCCTCCCACTCTTACTCTTTGCTAAGAACTTTGTAAAATGTATGCTGTTTAAAAACATATATACCCTTGAAATTGATTTACATTATGGATTATGACCAAAATCTTACCTTTGGCCTCAAGTCCTGGTACGGTTTGGCTGCATCCCCACCCAAATCTCATCTTGAATTGTAGCTCCCATAATTCCCACGTGGTGTGGGAGGGACCCAGTGGGAGGTAATTGAATCATGGGGGGGGGGGGGTTTCCCCCATACTGTTCTCATGGTAGTAAATAAGTCTCACGAGATCTGATTGTTTTTTAAGGGGAAACACCTTTCACGTGGCTCTCATTCTTTCTTGTGTGCTGCCACGTAAGACGAGCCTTTTGCCTTCCACCATGATTGTAAGGCCTTCCCAGCCCCGTGGAACTGTGAGTCCATTAAACCTCTTTTTCTTTATAAATTACCAAGTCTCGGGTATGTCTTTATCAGCAGTGTGAAAACGGACTAATACAAGTCCCTTTTTACTGGGTTTAAATTAGTTAGTTCCTACATGTACAGGTAATTTTACTCAACGCTCCCTTTGTCTGGCAATCCACTCAAAAACTTTTTCAAATTGTAACCACTGCCTTCAATGAACAAGATTGTCATCTGCTCCCCAGGCATCACTGACTGGGCAATTTCTTCCTTAGTGTAAGCAATCCAACAATGAAATATTCTCACAGTTACTGTACATGTTCTTGATTATAAAGATACACATATTTAATGGAAAGAACTAGGACCATAGGAACAGATTTGGTATTTTATTGTTTCTAATAAATGAACTTGTGACCTTCAGAACGACACTTAAGATCTCTGCAACCTGCTGGTTTCCATAATGATTAGGTGTTTTCCAAGATTACATTTCCTCTAAAGTTTTAGGCTTCTACATTTTAAAATATATTATAATTATGATTAATTTCACAATTTCAAAGATTTAGTGTAAACTTGTTTTGAGATTGTTATATGCAGATGCTGTATTAGAACAAAATAAAAACTGTGAAATAACTAGCAACTTTAATGTTCACATAAAAGACTTCAAGAAATATAACAAAAAGTGGAGTTATCCTGGCTCAGTGAACTAAGCTATAAAATTTTTGAATGGTAAGAGCTGTTAGAATTATGAGGTATCCACTAATTCAGAATATTAAATTTGAGATATACTTTATGAATAATTTTCTTTTTTATCTCAACTGGGAAAAATTATTCTTGAACCTCAACAGAGAAGTTCGATAAATGACATTTAAAATGATTAAAAATCATTCACCCAATTTAAGAAACTCCCTAAATAATAATCTGCAGCTCAATTTTGGTTAAGTTTTTGCATGGACATGTGAAAATTGGAAAGTAAAATAAATTGCTTCTGGTGATTTTTTACTTTTTTTTAACTTGTACAGTATACATTTATTTAACTATGACTGCTAGTAAATAATTAAATATAAATCTCTGTAAAGCTTTCTGCTGTAATATTTTGGATGAGAAGGATAGTTTAAACAGCAAGGTCTTCAGGATATTTGAGGGTTTATGCCTTGCAGTAAAAAAGGAGAGAAAATAAAACAAAAAACTTTTACCTAGTTTGGATGGAAACGTTCTAGAATTCATTATACACTAATTTGCTTCTTTCAAAAAATGTCAGTTATAAACATAAGTAAACTTGAGTTTGCTGATGCCTGGTCATCATTTGCTTATTAATAAATGCAGCTTTCTGTATCTCACTGGTGTTTGTAGGACTCTGTACGTCTCTCTAATGCTGCATTACACAGCCTCTGATTATAATGCTTCTAGAGTTAGAGTTTTTAAAAAATATATATTTTATATATAAATTTATATATTTATATTTTATATTTTATAAATATAAATATAAAAAATTTTATATTTATAAATGTATATATTATATAATATGTATATATTTTATATATGAGTGTATATATATTATATATATTTTATATATGTGTGTATATATATACATATATGTATATATGTGTGTATATATATACATATATGTATATATGTGTGTATATATGTATGTATATATACATATGTATGTGTATATATGTATGTATATATACACACATGTATATTCACATATATATGTGTATATATATATACACACATGTATATTCACATATATATGTGTATATATATATACACACACACATAAATTCATGTAAGTATACATATTTCCTTTATGGCAGAGTGTAAAATAGCAATTCCTTCTAATTATAATAATACAGCATACAATACAAAGTGAACAATAGTGTCTCCTACAAAGTAACTATCCTACAAATGTTAGCTGTCATTAGTACTATTAAATAGCTATTGAGACCCTGATGGTTTGTATCAATCCATTTATTTCTTTTTAACAGGCTATCATTCTGATGCAAACATAAATAACAAACAATCTTGGACTATGTTGAAAAATGGGTTAGGGCTTGCCGTCAAAACATCTAGGTTTAATCCTGGATATGTTGCTTCATAGCTAGGTTAATTTCATTAGCATTGTTACCCTTAAGCTTGTTGTCTTAGATTTTAAAAGCAGGACAATAATGGTTATCTTGCAGATTCGTTATGAGTAGCAGTTTAAAAATAAATGTGACAAAAAGGTGAGAAATTCATTATCACAAAACTGTCACACAGAAGGCATTCAGTAAGGGTTAACTGAATCTGAAATCAGGAAATAAGGTTACTTCTAAAATATAAACATTTATAAACATTCACAATATTCCAGGCCATATGTTCTGCATAGCACATTAGGGAGACAAGACTCACTATTAAGAAACCTGTCATTGAATATGATTATTGTGATTGAGAGAGCAGAGAAAGGAGAATAATAGAATCCTTACTCTGGGACAGCGGAATGTTTGTCCTATTAAAAAAATTCTTTACACAATTATAATTTATTTTATTCAAAAAATAAATTCACTGTAATAATGTATGAAGAAAATAAACCTCTGCAAAATTATCTATACTATGGGAAAAAGAAAAGGAGTGAGAAAGTAATTGAGTGAATTCAACTGTTAATATGATATATAACACATTTTTAAATTTAGAGTAGAAACTATAAATAAAGCTATGCTGTAATCAAAATTGTACTAGGAAATACACATGTAAAGATACTTCTGAATATTTCTTTGTCCAATTCTCAGTCAACTGTAAAACTGCTGAGTTTTGGAGATATAAACTTTGCAAAACTGAGATCATTACTCCTTTTGGGCTTTTAGTTACAATTAAGGAAATTATGATTATCTATTTGTTTATATTTGCTATGTGGCAAAAGACGATATGAAAAATGTTACTTAGTGAGGGTTTGGCGATCATTACCAGCTTCCACATTATCCTTAAAGTTGTGTTGAAATGATTGAAGATAAATGCACTTAATTTGAAAAAAAAAAATGTTGGACTGGAACTGATAGTGTTCCAGGAAAGTTGAAAGAAATCATGAGCAGGGAACAGTGAACAATCTTACAAGACATAGAGACATACAGGCTCTCAGTTAGCTCTGAATGGCCTTTACAATCAAGATATAAACTATGTGACAAATGAGTGTAAAATACCAAAGCACTGGCTTGTTTCATGAAGATAAGAACAGTCTCAAAGTCCTTGTGTTCCATATGGTCCATGGATTTCCAAAGAGAAATATGCTTGACCAGATCAAAAAGCAAAATAGACATTGTGTCTGGCTGGTATTTGGGACATGGAAGAGCGACATCTAATTTCTTAAATAATGTCAACTTATACTGCTGTGCTTTTATTGGACAGATATGTGTGAGGCTTTGAATACATCCAAACTGAAACTTCAAGAACAAACATCAATATTATTGATTATTTTAACTTTTTTTAGAAGTTCTAACTAAAATGCAGCCCTGGGCATAGAAAACTGGTGTTTAAAAGAAATAGTCTTATTCTAAACAATATATATACATTGTTTATATTTTATATAAACAAAATTTTTTGTTTATATATGTATTCTGTTTATATTTTGTATTATAATACATTTACTCTGTATTAAAGATGAATTCAAGTGGTAATATTTTCATTGTGATATGGCTCAAAAATATGTTTACATTTTGTGAAGTTCTCTTGTCTCATTGATCCTTAGGCTCCTAAAGCTAATCTGCAAGAGGGTTTTCAGATTTCAGTTTTAATTCATTTGCCAGTATAACTGCTAGAAAATCACATTTAGAGTAAGTTTTGGTAAAATATCTACCTTATTACAAACTGAGCAGATTTGGGTGGGGAGCAGTATCTATCCTATTTATATTAATAAATATATTTCAGAATCTATTTTTTCTCTGTACTTCTGAAGTGAAAAATAAATCATCAGAGTAGACTTAAAAGTGAAAGTGGCTGCTATTGTCCTAAATCTATCCCATTTGTGATATGAACTCAGAAGCTTCAGTTTCTTTGGAAATTATTATAGACACGGACTACTGCATGAAGTTTCATTTACGTTAAACTTCTAATTTAAGTTTCACCTATATGTGGCTGAGATGTTGATTCAGTTCAATTCAAATATTAACTAACTAAATCCTTATCTGGCTGATGAGAAAGAAAGAGTAGCCCACATGAAGCAGGAGAATAGGGTCTGGAGGCAGGGAAGCTAAGGTCAATTCATGCTGACGTCCTAGAACTGGATCAAAAGGAAAACCCCACCTCTCCATGCCCAAGTGACAAAGGATCAAATGCTACTCCTTCCACAACCCCCACCCCTTCCACTGCGTCACACATGGAAAATGGAAAGTACCTCTGATTGGACGTGGGCCAAGCATGGGCCAATCCTTCATTTGCATAAGGTGCCAATCCATTTCAGCCTCTGATTGGCCAGAGTCAAACCTCCACTTCCATCCTTTATTACATAGCGTATAAGCAATGGGAAATCTTTAAAGGGTACTTAAACCCCAGAACATTTTGTAACCAGGGCTCCTGAGCTGCTTGCTTGAGCCCGCTCTAATTCTGTAGAGGGTATTTTCACCTTAATAAATCTATGTTTCTGTTGCCTTTTGTGTCAATAAATCTATGCTTTTGTTGCTTGTTCATGCATGCTGTTCAAATCTTTGTTCAATACATCAAGAGCCTAGATGACTCACGATCAGAACCCTTTATCTAGTAACACTTTACAAACATACATGCTCATTTTAATTTTTAAAATAACTTTTTGAATAAAATAATGTATGTTTATAAAGTGCACAGTAAACTGTAAACTAGTATGTAATAAATGAGTTATTGTCGTCATCCTTATCTTTTTCTAATCAAAGTAGATAATATCTATTCTAAAACAAGTTATTCAAATGTCTTTTGCCCTTTGTCTTATTCAAATGTCAATTGCCTCTAGAAGTTTTGATTTTAAGAAAAGGAAATATTTTGCCTTTCAATCTTTATCAATGGAAAACATTTCACTCAGTCTCAAAATGCAATTTCCACAGATATTTTATTGGGTAGAGTACTTTTAAAAAGCTCTAAAATAAGAAAGTGATGATAATGGAAAGCAATATTTAGTATCAACATTGAATAGGCACAAAGAGCACTGATGTAATTAGAGATACTTAGACATGTAGCTAAAGAAAATATACCTCTGGGAGAAAATGTAACTGCTGTTACTATTTTCAAACAAATATGGGGCTCAGAAGTATCTATTTAAGTGCCAATATTAAATATCTCACCATGTTTCCATTATAAACCCTTCTTTTAGGAGTTTATAACTGGGCCATAAAAATTCACTTCAGGCATTCCTTAGTATCCAAAAAAGCTATTACAGCCTTCTGGGAAAATAATAAGCATATTTATAGAAGGTATATATATATAAATATTGATATACTATGTTTACCTATTTTTAAAAATGCACTTGTGACAACTAATCTCCTTTATCAATTTGCTGAATCATATTACCTTCTTCAGTTCCATTAACCTAAAAGGAAAAATACAATTAAATTTAGTCTCCTTTCAATTGTTTCTAAATATGATTAATCTGGTGTCAACAAAGTATCACTGTACTTCAGAATTTGCTTGCTGGCCTCTAAAAAGCCAAGGAAGGGGTAATAACTTTTAATGGAGTAAATACATGTTTATTTTTCTGAAGCTAACTTTTTTGTTGTTATTGTTGAGATTTTTCTGTTGCAAACATTGTGTACAGTCAAAAACTCTGCGAATAAAGAAACAGAGACACTTATAAATTACATGTGTACTTTTTGATTATTTCTTTAGAATCAGAAAGACTTAAACCCATGTACATTTTATTCTGGCAGAAGATCATGTAATTTTTCCACAATTACTCACATACCGCAGCAGAGGACACAAAATCATTCCAGGCTTTATTAATTTCAAATACCCAAAACTGTCTTGAGAAGAAAATACCTTTATATTATTTTATTTCATAGTGAAGTCTTAAAGTTCTATTTCTCTCATAGGTTTTTTGTTTGTTTTAGCAGTTAGCTAAAAAGTTTCCCGATTAAAAAATTTTAGTACTTAATCCTATGGTTGTCATGCATGAGACTGGTTCATTAACAAGGTGGAAGGTAGAATAGTGAATAGATTTTTCACAATATAATGAGCATGATAATAATAATAGTAGTAGTAATAAGAAATAACAACAATACAAAGAATACTAACAGCAAACATTCTTTTTGAGTACTTTCCACCTCACTGGTATGTGGTTAAGTTCTTTACATACATTATTCCCCAATTAAATCTATGAGATCAGCTAGATTCCCTGTTTTGCTAGGGAAACTAGGCTGTAAGGAATGAAATCACTAACGCAATATTATATAGCTAACTATTGGCAGTGCTGGGACTCAAATTACATTCTGAAGATGAAGCCTGTGTTTAATAATCAAGTTCTACCACTCTTTCTACTTTAGAAGAAAATCAGTATGATTTGGTTAAATTAGATGCTCTAACAAGAAGGAAATAGCTGACCCAAATTATAGATGGAAAACTATATGGTAAGATAGCTGGATTGCTAGACAATAGTCAGCATAATATCACTATTATTAAAAATTCATAAATATTTTTGCCATCCTAGGAACTAGTCTTTAAACGTACTACATACCTTGCTATTCAATTGCAAAATGTAAGATTTAAAAAATGGCTCTTCTTTAAAATAAATGTCAAAAAGAATGGTGTTATTTATCTTTGAAGTTAGCAATATTAATTACTTGAAAATTAGTAAAATTGTCTGACGTTTAAGAGGTTTTAAACAGTCTCCTAACTATTATACTTTTAGATTTTACAAAATGAGTGTTCAAATATCATCTGGTTTATAATTAATACATAAAAGCCAGTGAATCTAAGTGCACGTACATTTTTATTTAACTGTGTAATTACTGATTAGTAGTTCATAAAATTGGTTTTGATATATTTTGAGAGCCTTTACAATAACTTTGCAACTTTTAACTCATGCAAAAGTGATTCAGTATAAAGTTGGACTAAAATTCAGAACAGAACTTCTTTTACAAAGTTAACAGAGATAATTGATATTTCACTCAATGATGACTGCATTAAAATCATTGACACACATTTAACATTCATAACTGCTCTAACCCTTGAATTTGGTATATGGCAATATATTGAATCTAAAACTCTTAATTGCTTTCTCATCAATCTATTTCTCCCCTGGTCTTTTCCTCTTTGTAAATGGTAACTCTATTCTTGTAGTTGCTCAGGCCCAAATCTTTATCATTTAGTTGTCTTCTACATGTCATTTAAATCAACCAGTAAAACTCATTAATGTCAACTTCAAAATATATCCAGAATGCAGCCATATTTCATCACTTTCAACACCATCACCTTAGTTCAACCAGTATTACTCCCTGCCTGGTCTTGGGCAATAGGTTCCTAACTGGTTTCACCATTTAAATCCTTACTCTCTATGTCTTCCATGCAAAAACCAGGATTGGTCACTGTTCATCTAGCCAAATCCTACCATTCAGTAAAACCAAATCATCATCACTATCTCTGGGGTCATGTGTGGCCTGAACCTCTGCTCTTTTTCTGTCCTCATTCTCCCTGCCCAGTTTTGTTTGTTTATTTATTTGTTTCAATCATTCAGCTCTTGCTACATTGGTCTTTCCTTGAGTACACCTAATCTGGATCTGTCCTTGATGCTTCATGACTATTTTCCTCCCTGTTCAAAATATTCTTCCTCCAGATTTCCACGTGTCCCATTTTCTTCATCTTTTTTTTTTAAGTCTGTGCTAAAATACCATTTAGCAAAAAGCCTTCTCTGACCACCCTATATAAAAGAGTTAGGTCTATCACTCTCTGGAAGCTTTTTTATATTAATAATAACCATCCCTTATATTCTAGGCATTCTGCTAAATGTATTATATCTGCTATTTCATAATCTTCAAGACACTACTGAGAGGTAGGTTTTATTATTTCTCTTAAATAACTGAATAAAATTTAAATAAAACACTAAAGGTATGGTTAAGGTTCAAACCGGGTCTCCGGATTCCTCAGTCCTTGTTCTCCATGAACTGCATAATCCCATTTATGCTTCAAAACTCTCCCAATTTAACAAATAGGGAATGTGAGGCTCAAGGGTTTGAAATAATTGCCCAGATCACACAGCAAGTAAGTAGTAGAACAGGAATTCAAATGTAGGTTGATCAAATCTGATGTTTACTCCCCTGCACCACACTGCCTTCCTGTGGACAAGGTGATATCCTTATTGCCAATTGCCAGCCAAAGATAGATAAGATGAGTTCACTCTCCATTCTTCTGGGCTTTATTTTTGCTTACTTACTCAAGTCTCACACAAATACATACTCATCTTAGATCTATAACTTGGTTGATGTAGAAATATAAGAAAAGTGCACATATGATATAGAACATTAACAATATTGACATTATCCCAGAAATTATATAATTAAGAATTGAAATTTATATGATTTTCATTGATTTTTTCTTCTTTTATTTGCTAATATTCTATCCTCTCAACAACATACTGCTAAACTTTGCTTTGTTCAATGTCCATGCTTGATCATTGAATTAAAATCCTTCTAAAATAATAAGTAGGACATACCTCAAATATATGTATCCATAATATAAAACATATTCATTTAGAATCTTTGCAATGTACCATTATACTAAGGCCATAATAAAAATTCTCACTTGTCTTTATACTTGGTGAAAGAATAAGATCAATTGAACCATATAGTTGCTTTATATAGAAATCAGCCTGTACATATCTAATTGAATTTACTAATTGTCACAGGTGAAAAAAAATGCCATTTTCATACTGAAATCAAATATAATCCTGACATAAAGGTCATAAATTTAAAAATTTATGCAAAGATACCTCAAGCTACTACTGGAACAACTATATCCAACATACAGAAAGAATCAATACAAGCATTAATCTGATAGTCAGTATTAGACATAAAGTGACTGAAATAGAGCTTGATTACAAGAGCAATGTCTCCTGCTTTGAGAATAAACATTTCAGTTTTGTCTCAGCATTTATGTAACAGCAGGAGAGAGAAGACAAGTTATCTTGTGACAACATCCTGCAGTATGTCATTGACATTATCTTATAATTAGACTTGCATTAAAGATGATTAATAGTATCTTCTTTGGTGCCTAATCAGTGCAGTCTCATAGCATATACAAAAATGAGTATTTTAGATCACTTTAAGTCAGTATTACAGCAGTAAAATCGTTATGTTCCTTTTCCCTCAAAGCCATCTGAAACAAAATAACAATATTTTCATTCAATTTTTGTTAGTAACAGTTTGAAAGAAAATGCCACAAGTACTTAGAGTGTTGAAATTCAAATTTTATCTAATTAACCTGAAACTCCTGTATTTTTTGAATCCAGATTTAAACCACTATTGTGGCTACCGCTAATAGCTATATATGAATTAACAGAAAATGAAAGATTTACTTCTAAGAGAAACATAACACAAGCTAGTTTCATGTATAGTCAATTCAAAGTTTTATGAATTATTGGACTCAGATTACCTACAGGCCTGGAAGACAGTGGCTCTGTCTACTATTGGAGATGCTGGCTCATTGCACTGAAAATTTGCTATTTATGTATAAAGGATAAGATTGGACTTAGAAATCTGTAAATTAAGCTAAGTGATTTAAAGCCATGCAGCGTACATGTGAGACACAAGAATCAAACCCTTAAGCTTTATTTGTGAGGAAGTAGCATTCATGTGTGCTTAGCCTACCAAGAGGGATCAGCAAATGTTTGCTGAATGGATGCATGAATGGATGGAGTGGCTTCATAGCACAATAAAGTCATGTACCACAATAGTTAGGGGGTACAGCTGGAAATAACAAGTCTTTATAAACTGACCAGACTAAAACAGCTTTAATGCTATCCCACTACTACCTATTTGCCTACTGGGATCTGAGTGATTTGTTGAGAATGAAGTGTCCTAGGCAACCATGCTAAAATTATGAGTTCAGAAAAGGCGAACTATTTTAACAGGCTAGACATACTGATGAAAGCTATTGTGGGGCCTTCAATTTAAAATCTGTTGAATTTGTGTACTTAGTTCCACTAACTCTGTATTATTAAGAAATTCCACTATGGGCCAAGCGTGGCGGCTCATGCCTGTAATCCAAGCACTTTGGGAGGCCAAGGCAGGTGGATCACTTGAGGTCAGGAGTTTGAGACCAGCCTGGCCAACATGAGGAAACCCCATCTCTACTAAAAAAAATACAAACATTAGCCAGGCACGGTGGAATATGCCTGTAATCCCAGCTACATAAGAGGCTGAGGCATGAAAATCACCTGAACCCAGGAGACAGAGGTTACAGTGAGCCAACATAGTGTCACTACACTCCAGCCTGGGTGACAGAGTGAAACACTCTCAAAAAACACAAGGGGGAACACACACTGGGGCCTGTCAGGGAGTGGGGGGTGGGAGAGCATCAGGATAAATAGCTAATGCATATGGGGCTTAATACCTAGGTAATAGGTTGATAGGAGCAGCAAACCACCATGGCACATGTTTACCTATGTAACAAACCTGTACGTCCTGAACAGGGGCAAAATGCCACCAGTCTTTTTGCTAAAATTTAACAAGAGTCGCCTATGCTTCACTTCCCAACAAGTTCTTCATCTCCATCTGAGACCACCTCAGCCTCAATTTCATTGCCCATATCACTATCAGCAATTTGGTCAAAGCCATTCAACAAGTCTCTAGGGAGTTTCAAATTGTCTCACATTTTCCTGTCTTCTGAGCCCTCCAAACCGTTCCAACCTCTGCCTGTTACCCAGTTCCAAAGTTGCTTCCACATTTTTGGGTATCTTTTCAGCAGTGACCCACTCTACTGGTACTAATTTACTGTATTAGTCCATTTTCACACTGCTGATAGAGACGTATCTGAGACAGGGTGATTTACAAAAGAAAGAGGTTTCTTTACAGTTCCACATGGCTGGGGAGGCCTCACAATCATGGCGGAAGGTGAAAGGCACATCTCACATGGTGGCAGACAAGAGAAGAGAGCTTGTGCAGGGAGATTCCCCTTTTTAAAACCATCAGATCTTGTGAGACTTATTCACTGTCATGAGAACAGCACAGGAAGGAACTGCCCCCATGATTCAGTTACCTCCCACCAGGTCTCTCCCACAACATGTGGGAATTCAAGGTGAGATTTGGGTGGGGACACAGCCATACCACAGTGTTTTAGAATACATTTGGCCCTATAAAACTGTAGATTCAAGTCTACAATAATTTCTCAAAAGTTTTCTTAAATTATATCTTTCTCTATGTTTTAAATTTTCCTGTTTATACGGTTTGTTTCTACCAGCACATCAATTTTGTATTGATGGTTCATTTATTTTTCAATATTTTCAATATTGAAAATTTTATTGAATATTCAATAAAAAATATTCTGATTCTGGCAATCAGAAATAATAGGCAATTATTTAATGCCTGTTGTATGCTAGACAGTGTTCTATACTTTGTTTCATAACTTTTTCCATGATATATATATATATAATTTTCTTTACAATCATCTTCCAATACTCTTTCATTTTGACTCATTTTGCTTACTTTATCATTTCTGTTCTCTGAGCCCCTTATTACTCTCATCAGTGATTTTTACTGCTTCTATTTTGACTTTCACTTCTGTAACTGCTTTATATTTACCTTTAACATCTTCCTTAGTCTCTCCTGGTTTGGGTTTTATCTTTGTGTCACTATACATTCCGAGGTATTGAAATATTGATTTGTTGTTTTGCATCGAGGTTGTTTGGGGGTATGAGGAAGTGAGAGGTTCATAAAATAAAACAGTGTGATTTCCTTCTGCTCATACCAATATTTTTCTTGTTGCTTTTCTCAGCCTGCTGCTTCCTCCCTTTCTTTTTCTCTTTTTGTTTTCCCACATTATTGTATAGAGCCTATACTTGTTCATTTTCTTCATTATTGCTCTTAAATGAAGTGAGTACAACAAAAATTGAGACTGTTAAGTGCAGACTATCAGAGGTTTCCTCTAATTAATGGGAAGTTTCTTAGGATTAAAAATAGGTGCACATGTGATTTTGTAAGTGTGTATGTTTTTGCATTACATTGTATACCCCTCTCCCTTTAATTTTGCCACTCACTGATTCAGCTAATGGCAAGATCTGAGAACAAAAAAACCCATGCTCATTCAGATGCTAGGAAAACAGGCTGAAAAGAGCAGAGAATATTCCCCAAGCCCCTATTTTACTAAGGACTCTTTGTAATATAAAAAATATAAATTTTTTATCTGAACAAATGACCATTTTATATTTCTATATAAAAGTTGGTGGTTTAATAATACAGGACTAGAATAATGTAGATATTTAATTTTCATAGAAATTAAACTCTGTAGCCAAAGGCCCTCAGAGATTACTAAACACAGAAGGCATATTGAAAACAGAAAATTCGATTTTGACAGAAGGATTAGACATATTTTTGTTACTGAGAAAATACTATTTATTTTCATAGACTGAATGTTTGAGTCCCCCCAAAATGTTAAAATCCTCATCTCCCGTGTGATGGTGTTAAGAAATGTGGCCTTTAGGAGATAATTAGGTCTTGAGGATGGAGCCCTCATGATGGGATTAGTGGTGCCATAAGAAGAGAGGAGATAACTTGCTCTCTCTTTCTCTTTTTTTCTACCTTGTGAGGATACAAGGAGAAGATGTACATCTGTGAATTAGAAAAAGGGTCCTCACCAGAACCAAATGTGCAGACATCATGATGTTGGACTTCCAAGCCTCCAGAACTGTGAGTAATAAATGTTTGTTGTTTAAGCCACTCAACCTATGGAAATTTAATACAGCACTCTGAGCTAAGACATTCATGATCACTTTTAGGTGACTTTAGTTCTGGTAGTCACATGGAAGATATATCTGAAGAGTCTGATCTCCTCTTCACTCTGCGCCCTTTCCACTTTATAGTGGATGCACATGAAAATGTATTTTGGGGGCCAGGCACGGTGGTTCATGCCTGTAATCCCAGCACTTTGAGAGGCCAAGGTGGGCAGATCACGAGGTCAGGAGTTCAAGACCAGCCTGGCCAACATGGCAAAACCCTGTCTCTACTAAAAATACAAAAATTAGCTGGTCATGGTGGTGTGTGCCTGTAATCCCAGCTACTCGGAAGCCTGAGGCAGGAGAATTGCTTGAACCAGGACCCGGAAGGCGGAGGTTGTAGTGAGCTGAGATCAGGCCACTGCACTCCAGCCTGGGCTACAGAGTGAGACTCTGTCCCCCCCACAAAAAAAAGGCAAAATGTATTTTGGGGAAATTCCTGCAAGCATACTAGTCTTAGCAAGTATTGGTGTGGCTTCACTTGGGAAATGATTGCTTTTTACTGATTGTTTGCTCTTTCTAGACTTTTTAGTTACATTCTTTCACAGGAAATATGTTTGACTTGTTGTTATTAAAGTATATAGTGTTTCTCTGTGGCCCGTTTTGGGTCCTAGCAAGTGGCTGATGGCTTCCTTGCACTTTCACACACTCGTGGCAACATTCAAAAGAAAATGAAGTCAGACTTGGACCAAGATATACGCCTTTAGATGATGCTATGAAATGGTCTTTTAAAAATATTTCATCAAAGTTCTTTGTCTTGAAAGACTAACAATGCTTGTTAGATTGTTAATTTTTGAGATCCATGTGACTTATATCTATATTTTCATACCATTAAAATATTTCACTGGCTGTTGAGATATAAGTCACAATCTGCCAATTTGTCATTCTTTTCAATGACATCTGGATCCAAAATCATGATTGGTTCACATGTGAAGTTGGTCCATTAATTTTATCCAGGACAAAGTTATTGGAAGCTACATACATAGTTTTAAGATTTAAAATTTCAAATTTCTATGACTAATAAACTACAGAATCCCTCATGCCACATCTCTAACACATTGATTCAGTAAATATTTATTAAATTATGTTCAGTGCTAAGATGCCAATAAAGTTTCATTTTAGATGAATACAATATAAATTGATTTATTAGTTGAATATTTGTTGTATATTTGGGCCAACTGTCCAAGTGACTTTATTCAGATATCCACATTTTATATATATTACTACTTTCACATTTCTGAGTAATTTCATTGGCATATTTTTATGTGTCACAGAAGCACTTTATGATTTGGTGAAAATAATATTTACTTTGATATTTATATCGTACCATAGCTATCTAAGAATCTACCTTTATTATCTAATTATAACCATCCTGCCAACAATTCTACCTGTAGATTTGTTCTGTTCTGCATAGACATATCTACCTAGAAGAGCCTACCTCAGAGAGGAATTTCTCTCTGAAGTATCATTTTCCTGTGGCCTGTTTTCTTGCCTTCTTGTTTTGATCTTTCAGGCGATGTGACTTTCCTGGCTATAGTTGCTCTCCTGAGTCTCTGACCAGCTCCCAACATAAAAAGGCCTCTTCTCCCTTGTGTTGCCTCCTGGTTTTCTCTTTCATTGTTATGTGTGTAAGCCTTCCTTCTGCATGATTGATTGACTTTCTTCCCTGATCTCCTGTTTTGGAAGCTGGATCATCATGACCACTTACCTGACCGCTGAACCATCACCGGTTTTGCAGTGTAACTTTTAACACCTTTTAGGGTTCCTTAAACCTCACATTTTTATCTACTGAGACTGTGATATAACTTTAAACTGTAATATTAAAGCTTGTAATATTCATTTACAACAGAAATTTTTTCTGCTTTTTTAAGTGAAAAGTTGAAATATTAGCAATTTAATTGGATCAACCTAATATTCAGTGTAAACATAAACTGTGCTGCTGAAAATGTTCAGAAATTCAAACTCCTCTACTTCAAAGCTCTGACACCATGTCACGAACCAAAGAAACAATTTAGTAGCTCATACATAATAGACGAAGTATCATCAAACAACACTGTTTACTTTCTAAAGGCAATACTCTAGGTGCCTTAATGAATAAATTTTATCTATAAAAAGTACTTTTAAAATTATATTTTATTGTGGTAAGTCATTAAGGAGCAAATTTTCTGACAATATTTTAACTAGCTTTGCACTCAATCCAATAATCAAATTAAGTTTTATCTATGTTACTATAGAACTGATACATTCTTGAGAAAGATGTATATATTGATTCATATGAGATTTTTCATAAAAATTATATTAAAGAAAAATAGCCCCCCATATGCAATAATGGGAAAGCCACATGGATTTATATTGTAGCTATGGTATAAGAGATCATGTCCTTATTATAATCTTCACATCTATGTTTACATATGTTATTTATAAATGTACATTTTGCATGTCTTGACATTTGTTAGCCGTGAAAGACTATGCCAGGTATGTTTCAGGGGAAAATGAAAGTGCTTGCCCAGAAATATAAAAACAATGTTGTCTCATCTCCTAATATTTACATTTTTATTTCTGTTGATAAAATAGACTTCAGTATAACAGTATCTATACAGAAAAAATTCCTGATTTACAAAATCTTCTGCAAACAATTATTGGTTTCTCACTGCAAAGTATAGAAGTTGCTACTGTCAAATCAGAAATATTTCCCTTTGTAACTGTCTGTACTTGCTGTTGCGCTATCATCGCTATAAAGGGATTTTTTACCTTGAGTAAGAATTGAGCAATTTGCAAAACAGGCAATAATGAGGAGTAGACATAATCCTTCTAAGAGCTATGTACTCAAGCCCCATCATCACTCCCTCCATGCAAAACAATAGGCTGTAAACACCATCCATGTCTGTAGCACTTTTCCACATGTCTTTATTCTTTCAGGATATACTCCTAAATTAATTCCAGCTCAAACTACTTTTAGCTCTTCACTCTGTTTCTCATTTATTATCCTACTTCTACTTCCTCAGATTTAGTTCTCCCCTCTCTAAATAGTGACTGCCAGTTAGTCTTCATGGCCTCTGGCTTGAATTGTATCCACAAGGTTTTCTGGCTTGCAACTACTTTCTAAAATGTATAGACAGGAATTGATCTCTAAGAGTGGATCCATCAACCATAATCCCAAAAGGAGAACAATTTGAGATGTGGTTTCCACGTTGGCCTTCATCCTGTGCCTTAGTTTAGATTTCTTTAGCTTTATTTCAGTTTTTATTTTATCTCCTCTATTTCCCTCATTTCATGCTTCTCTCTCTTTCCCTTGTCTTTCTTTCTGCTATTTAAGTGCTCCAGAACCTTTTTATTTTAATGTCAAGTAACACGCTCCAAAAGTATTACCTGGGAGGAATGAGGAAATATGAAGGCCTAGAAACCTAGGGAAGAAAATCAAATGCAATGAATGGAAGGAATTGTAATAAACAAACATGGTAAGAGCATGGTGGAGTGGATGCTTTGGTGATATTCCCAGATCCCCTCCCTTAAAGACTAAAGTATTCATTCTTCCCAGCTGCTGTAAATGCTGACAACAGACAACAGCTGGGCAAGGGGAGCCTCCTTGTCTGAGGTCACAGACTCTTCCTGGGAGCACGTCGTATCTATTGACTGGCTAGCAGGAAGATAAAAGACTTGGTTCCTTTGCTTCAAGGATTACTGTCAAGAGTCATTCCAATTCTAGAGCTCCCCATGAGATTAGCTGATGCCTTTTTTTGAGACTTCATTGCAGTTCAACTCTTCTCAATCCAATTTCCTCCACTGCTTTGCAGGTATTGATCTCAATAAAATTATTGCATGCAAATTTCCATATCAGAATCTTTTATCTAATAAACTTGACCAGAAATAATAGGCTTTGGGGGTCAGAGAGATCTGGGTTTGAATTCAACTGCACTTTTACTTGCTAGCTGTGTTACTTTGGGGTTTATTTTCTCTATAGGCAAAAACGGGTAATAAGAACGCAGAAGTATTCTACGGTGGTGACATCCTTGAAGTTGTACAACATAATTCCCTGAAAAAACCACTACATAAGTGAAAGATTAAATCATATATTTAAAGCAGTTACTGTTTTGCAGAGTAGACACTTAATACGTTCCCCCCTTTTAACTTTGGACAGATTGAGGAAAATAAGAAGGTAACCAAGCAAAATAGTTAATTAAGAATCTAATTAAGGGTAGAGTATTCCTTATCTAAAACGTTTGGGACTGGAAGTGTTTTGGATTTCACATTTTTTTCTGCCTTTGGAATATTTGCATATATACAATGAGATATCTTGGGGATGGGACCCAAGTCTAAACATGAAATTAATTTATGTCTTATATACACCTTACACTCATAGCCCGAAGATAATTTTATAAAATATTTTAATGATTTTGTGCATGCAACAAAGTCTTGACTGTATTTTTACTATGACTTGTCACATGAGGTTAGGTGTGAAAATTTCCACTTGTGGAGTTACATCAGTGCTCAGAAAATTTTGGATTTTGGAACATTTAGCATTTCAGAGTTTAAGATTAGTGATGGTCAATCTCTTTCATTTTTGGAGTATAAGATAGTTATCTTAGAATCAAAGAGATTTTTCAGTTACTTTAATTAGATGAAGACAAATTAAGATGGACAAGCAAACAGTTTGCCACTGCTGAGTTATCTTTATTTTGACTTGAACCTATTAAACTCTTTGTGTTAGGCAGAAAGTCCTTCTCTGTCCCAAATATGTCCGCGTCTTAATCTCTACAACCTATAAATACGTTTCCCTATATAGTAAAGTGGGCTTTGAAGATGTGATTAAATTTTAGGATTTGGGGAGGGATTATTCTGAATTTTCTAGGTGAGCCAAATGTAATCACAAGGGTCCTCAAAAATGAGAGGCAGAAGAGAATTAGAGAGAGATATGACTACAAAAGAGGTTAGAGTTATGCAATGTGAGATGAGTTCAGCCTGGCATTGCTGGCTTTGCAGATAGAAGAAAAGGAGCCATGCTGGAGAAGATACAAAAGTAGCTCCTCCCATAGAGCCCCAGAAAGGAAAGCAGCTCACTGGACACTTTGATTCTTGTTCAGTGAGACCTGTGTTGAATATCTGACCTATAGAACCATAAGATAATACATTTAACAAATGTGTATGTTGTTTTGAGCTACTAAATTTTAATTGATTTATTACAGCAGAAATATAAAATGAATACACTTTTCATAACTCATGGAAAAGTTACCAACCAGTAGGCCGTGTCTAGGGACCAAAGAGCCTCAACCACGTGGAAAGAAAGGGAACAAGATGGGAAACCAGTAAGAGTATGACGTTAATCATTGGAATAAAATATATTTGGCATATACTAATGGTTGATTGTATGTTTACAATATGTTTCTTTCACACTAAGCTTGTTTTGCCAGTACCATCTCTTGACCTTCTAAGATGCACCTTCTCTTCCCCATTTCCTTTCAATTGCATCCATAACCAGAAAAGTTATATTTCCCATCACATTGAGAAATACCTGAAAACTTTCTTTCCTTATTTTTGCCTACTGCTCACCTTATTTTGCTTAATATTAACACTCTGTTAATTCAAACTAGCTCTTGATCTGGATTTTTATCTCTCAACCTCTACCTAAATTAACTTTTTTCCTACTATTTCTCCAGAAATAAGCATTGCTCTCTCTTGTTTTGTTGTCATAGTTTATTTGTATCACAAGAAAAGACTATAATCACAACTAAACATCCATTGATTCATCAAAATAGAAGAAAGGGAATCCCTGAGTTTTTGTGTGATTTGAACAAAATACAGAGTTCAGGAGAAGAACGCAGTATGTAGAGGACTAATTAAAATCACACAGGCTCCAGTTCAGTTCCTGCTCCTCCAATTGGTCAGTATCTCATGTCAAGGAAATTTTTTAAATGTCTAAATCACACTTTATCCCCTATGAAAGATGGGCTATACTGACCCAACAGAGTTATGTGAGTATAGTAAATGATCATAAAGTACTCTAGCAAGATAACAGATAATAAACTTTAAATAAATGTTATTATTTTTACTACAAGAACCATTGACATTAATAAATATTGTCCTGAAAAAGCTCCCAACATTATATTCAATGCCATGTTATCTTTGATGGCTTTTGTGCCCATGTCCACATACTCTCTAATTTATAGTCTATTCTTCATGCAACAATTATCAAGAAAAAAGTGAAATTGAATAGTTGGTTTTATCAACTTGAAACTTGGTATTTGAAAATTATATTTAAATTTCTATTATAAATTATGTTAGAAAGCAAGTTTATAATTTACAAAACTATTTTTGGAAATATGTTCTGAGCTTCCAACAACTGTGTATAAGTTGAATTTTGGCACCTATTATTGTAATATTCTTTCCTGGATGTCTATGGCACGTAGATATTCTAATAGACTATGACTTAGAATAATATCAAAGGGAAATTCAATAGAAATTATCAGTCTTTTTGGCACAAAATATTTCAAATGGAATCCAATGCCTAATTTTTCCCATTGTATGTGTTGGCATATTAACTTAGATACTATAGACCTTTACAATTGGCATAAAGTCTTGATTATGCCAGATAAAAAAATTTGAGAGATCTGCTGCATAACATTGTCTCTGTAATTAAAAATACTGTAGTGTACATTTAAAATGTTGTTAATACACTGGATCTCATGTTAAGTGTTATACTACAGTAAAAGAAAATAAATCAGAGAACTTTAAAAATTAATTTCCCATACCAAAGATTGTCTATTTATTTTTAATAGTATTGAATGTTTAGCTCTTTGACCAAATAGCATTATTAAATAAATACAGGCAAATACTAACTTCATCAAAGTCATATTTAACAAGACTTTGATTGACTTGCCAACACTATGGGTGTTGTTTTTCCTCTGGGCCGTGGCTGAGACTGAGAATTCCTGCCCTCTCTCTTCATAAGCATTTCTGACCCCCTGGACGTTTATTTTGGTATGCTGTCCACTTGGGGACAAGTTGCTATAGTTGTGACCACTCTCTGGCCTCTTTCCCTAGAAAAAGCAGATCAGCACCCTTCTTTCCAAAATGCAGCATTTTGTTTTTAACCTAAATTCAGTAATTAGATATTTAAATGCTATTAGATGTAAGTATATTACTTTGATTTTTTATTTCACTCTTAGTGATTTTCCAGTGGTTCATTTGCAAGAGGTACACATGTTTCTACCACAAAACTCATTAAAGATAGTCTAGCCTTAGCTCAAATTTTAAGAGTTTGACCTTTGTTTTAATTAATGAAGTGGCAATATTAAATTATTAAAAGTACTGGAACCAAAAAAAGTGAGAATCATCCTCAAAAATATTTTAATGAACCCCAGAGTAAAATTAGCTAGGTGAATTATTAAAAACTATATTATAGTTAAAATGCTTTCCTAGTATCCATTAATTAACACAATTAATTTCACCTTTCTTAATGAACATAACTCCATTGGCATTTGGCATTTTTTCCTCTTTCTTGGGTTTCTTTCTGCTTATTTATGTGTTTTAGCAGTAAAGAACTGCAACCTCAGCAAACTATAAATTTTATTTTTGGAACACAAAATATTTTCCTGGGAGCCACGACTTAATGATTTATGGAGAGGTATTTTATTTTTAAATATATAGAGGATCTGCAAGAACAACAACAATAAGAAAAAACTTTATATCAGTCCCAGAAAAAGTGGTTCTAATTAAAAATTAAGGTAGAGTTTATTAATTTAGTAACCAAGTCCATAAGAATAGAGAACAACTTTTTCTTTATTCAGTATTGCAGAATTAACATTAAATCTCTTTGATAATTCTAAAACTATCCGTGCTTTTGTATTTTAGTTTTCTACACACTTACCAGCTCATTGGTTTCTGGATTAGAAAAATAAAGTTAAACACAAATTGAGGAGCAGTACTGACTGTGCGGAAAATATGCTCCACTCTTAAAAGTATGCTAAATATATTTTTTAAAGTTTCTAATTAAAAATTATTTACTTACCAAATGTGATTGCACATGTCAGCTTTATTTAACTGATTTAATATTTTGATTGCATACCTCCTAAATATGTTTTCAACTAAGATAATTGTGTTAATTTGCATCTTGAAAGGGAATCTTTCAAGACAGAGAATTGTCTTCAAGGTAATCTCTGGTGAATTAAAAATATATTTTTTCAACAATTTATGATATAATTTTTAAACATTAATTCCCCACTTACTCTATGACCCCCGAAGTTTTCCCTAGGGTTATCTCGTAAGCCCTTCTTAGGAAATGACTATAAGATTGTGCCTTAGAGAATTCTAGAGAAAGCTTTTTAAAGACAGGACTTATTGGTCTTTACATAACTGAAAAACACGTCAAAGAAATAGAAGCTCAGAGTTCAATATTTTTTCTTTAGCATAGGATACATAAAATTACAAAAATTCCTTCATTGTTGCGTTACAGAATGACAAGAATAATGTTATGTACATAAATGACAAAGCCTTATTATCTACACTGCTATACTGAAGTTTGAGAAATTCTGAAGTTTCCAAGCAAGTCTCCCCACACCACAACCCCCAGAACAAGTATCTATCTAAATCAAATAAAAACTCAGGCATACTAGGAGAAATTAATTCAAACTTGACAGATTTCTGACCCCAGTTGTTAGTGTAACACTAGAATAGTTAGGATTAAGAAAATGGGGCTCAAGCTCTCTGCCTCGTTATCAGGTTCTATATTGTCACTGCTTCTTAATGAGGCTGATGGAGTCGAATTAGTAGGTCAAGAGAGCAAAGCTAGCCAGTTTTTTAACAGTGCTACCAAGCACATCACATTTGGAGGACTCAGCACAGAATCCACCGAAAACATTTTGTTAATTTTGTGCTCATGTTCTAAACATTATTTAAAAAGGATCAAACGCAGACTCTCTCATTAAAGAGATATTGTCAAGCCTGACTTTGATTATGTGTTAACTGAGAACAATTTACTGCCCAAAGCCCCAATACAGTTAACACAATAATTTAGATACAAACAGAAAGAAAAGTGCTATGAATCTTGCTTCCTGGAGTGACAGAGGTTGGAGCGTGGGTGAGATTTCAATGAACTACATTTATGAGTGGCCAGGAATTATAGATAACAGCATAGTTAGACGCATTATTTTATCTCAAATTAGACCCAGACATTGTGAAGCAAGATGTCCTTCTAGCAATCTTAGTAAGTGTTGGCAGCAAGAATAGGTTTCAATCCAACAATACATTTCTAAAAGAAGCAGATAATTAAGTATCACCTAATTATCTTCCCTCTATCTTTTGAAAGGTTAACACTTTCATGTTTTAAAATCTAAGTAATAAGGGAAAAAAATGTAGTGACCTGAATATACTCCCTAACCTTTAAATTTCTAAGACTTTTTTTTTAACATTTCAAATCCTGTATGTGGGAAAATTATATTACAGTGGGGGAAGCCTCCCTTTTTTTTTCTTTTAGTTCAAGTTTTTTCCAAGTTTCTTGTATTTCACTGGAAACAACATAGCCAGATGAAATGTCTCCAACTAAAGTGTCTTTACAAAACAGACAAACAAAAGTACATTAAGGGGGGTTGGATTTTTAAAGGAGGAGTTACTTTCATTACATGTACTAAACCCCAAACTCTCCCCTTTACATTTGACAGTGGCCTCATTCCTGGTATTAGCTAATGTCATCAGTGTTAACTTCTATTTCAGTAGAGAAGAAAATGTGTCTTCTCACGATACTTTTAAATCTTTGTTTAGGCAAATTCTCAATATACAGTAAAGGAAATACAAATAGAAATATTTCTAAAGTATCTAAAGTCTTTGCTTGAATAATGATGAATAGAAATAATACACAAAAAGACCTGTGTTCTCTTCACCCCTTGATGAAATGAAATGCCACAAATAACAAGTGAAGCTCCCTGTATTGGCCTCCCTACTTCCTCTCCCATCCTCTGTCCTCATAGATAACCACTTTCTTCAGTCTGGCATTCATCATGTCCATGAATTTATGCTTTCTTTATGCATGTATGGGTCTTTAAAACATAAACATTAGAGGCACAGTGGCTCATGCCTGTAATTCCAGCACTTTGGGAGGCCGAAGTGGATGGATCATTTGAGGTCAGGAGTTTGAGATCAGCCTTGCCAACATGATGAAACCCCATCTCTACTAAAAGTGCAAAAAGTAGCCAGGCATGGTGGCAGGTGCCTGTAATCCCAGCTACTTGGGAGGCTGAGGCAGGAGAATTGCTTGAGCCTGGGAGGCAGAAGTTTCAGTGAGCCTGAGATCATGCCACTGCACTCCAGCCTGGGCGACAGAGTGAGACTCTGTTTCCAAAAAAAAAAAAAAAAAAGTAATGAATAAATGTGGCAGACTGCCACAGTTACTACTTGAGATTGTCACTACAACAGTTACTACTGTTACTACTTGAGACCATCATTACAAGACTGAACGAAGGAGGAGGAATGCAGAGATGCTAACAAAAAACAAAAGAAACTATTTTCAAGAAAGGGTCCAGGGAAGAAGAAGATAGCTCCCTGCTTCTAGTGAGCAAAGGCAGCAGCCCTGAGCTTCTACAGCCCTTCATATTTATTGGGTAGAAAGAGCAGGGAGGAGGAGGTAACGATTGGTCAGCTGCTTGATTGATCACAGGTTCACATTATCACTAACAGGCTTCAGATTTGCGTAATCACAAGAAACACTTGTGCCTGGGTTCTGACTGCCCTCAGCATTCCTTCTTGGCAGCAGATGCAGTTTGTCAATTTGCCAACATCCTGCTTTCATGAGAACAGTTTGCTGTTTACTAATGTAGCCTGCAGTGATTTACTGAGTTGATCACGACTCACTCATGTAGCCTCCAGTGATATACTGAGTTGATCATGACCCTCATTCTTTCGGCCTTCAACAAATAAAGGTATGTATTTATTTTGTAGTCTGTTCTTTCAAAAGCCAAAATGTGGGTCTGTGAGATACATTCAGATTGATAAAGGTAACTCAAATTCCTTCATTGTCACTGCTGACTGATATTCTATTGCTTGAATTTGCTAACACAGTCTACTTACTCATCCACTGTTGATAGTACAGTAGGTTGGCTCCAATAAATTTTATATAAGTAATGCAAATAATGTTTAACACACTTAAACAAGTATCCTTATACATAGCTACGAAGGAAATTGCTGAGTGTTAGCATGAGCATGTCTTTAAATTTATATCTACTGACAAGCTGCTCTTCAAAGTGTTTACATCAATGTATATACAAATGGGCATTGTTTAACATTTGCTTTTGCTACCTGATTCATGCCAACACTTGGTATGGTAAGATACCATTTTTAGTATTCTGATAGCTGTGAAGTATCAGCTCTTATTTTTATTTGATTTTTCCTAATTGAAACCAGTTGAATAGTTTTCCTTCTGTTTATTGAGCATTCATTTTTCTTCTTTTAGAATTCTTTTTTTCTTTTGACAGAGTCTTGCTCTGTCGCCCAGGCTGGAGTACAGCGGCATGATCCTGCAACCTCCACCTCCAGAGTTCAAGTGATTCTCCTACCTCAGACTCTCTAGCAGCTGGGATTACAGGTGTGCACAAACACACCCAGCTAATTTTTTGTATTTTTAGTAGAGGCGGGGTTTCACCAAGTTGGCTAGGCTGGTCTTGAACTGAACTCAACTGATCTGCCCATCTCAGCCTCCCGAAGTGCTGGGATTACAGGCATGAGCCACCACGCCCGACCCATATCTTTTGCCTATCAGACTGCAGATTGGCTTGTCTTCCTCTTCATATTCACAGAAGTTCTTTTCATATTCCAAATAATAATCGTTTGTCAATTATAGACCTTGAACTTTCTCAATAAAGTTTATCTTTAGTCTTTCATTTTGTGTTTGTTTGATGCACAATTATCAATTTTGATAAAGTCCAAAAATTTTTTAACTATGAAAACATTTATGATTTTGTCTTGCTTAAGACATTATTTTTTACTCTGGACTCATAAATTGTTCTCCTATATATTTTTGTAAAAGTGTTAAAATTTTGTTTATTACATTTAGATCTTGAATGCAGTACAAATTATTTTGTGTAATTTACAGAAATAATCATTGTGAGCATTTTGGATCATTCCTGAATCAAAGGAATGGTTCTAATTTTCATCATTATGTGTCTGGCTTGCTAAAGTTTTTTTGTACAGTTATATGTTTTTTGCTCTCTTATCAACTGCCTTTATTTTTTGCTTTTAATGACACATTTAACAAATTATTTTTATATATGTTCTCCTTTGATAGGTTTATTCTATTATAAATATCCTGATATTGAGTCATCCTTGTATATTTGAGATATCATACAACTTTGTCATAATGCAGTAGATATACATACATATCAGGATATGATTTCCTAGTATTTGCTTATAATTTTACATCTATGCTAGTACTTGACATTAGCTTTTAATTTCCTTCCTCATTCTGTCTTAGATTCAAATGTCATAAAATGAGTGGGAAACGGTTCCTTTCTTTGTAACTTCTTTACTTTGTAACAAATTTAAATTTGTAAGTATGCTTCAGAATATTTGTTAAAATTGCCTTTGAAAATATCAATGAATGAAGGGGTGAATTGATTCTTAATTACTGACTGAATTTCCTTCATGGGTTTTTTCTTTCAAGGTTTTCATTTCTTTTGTTATCAGTTTTGTAAACAGCATTTCTCTATTTGTTCTAGTTTTCAAGTACACTGAAATAAATTTCTTTATAATATTCTTTTCTTGTTACTTGGGTTTCTATATTTTAATTCTTGATATTCTTAATATTGATTCTTAAAATTCTTCATGATCACTTTTGTTGTTTCAACCTGTATTGGTAGAATATTTGTCTTTCAGTAAACAAATATCTAATTTTGTTTACTCTCTCTAGGTTTTTATTCTATAACTTTAATATCATCTCTTACAAATGTGTTTAACTCTCCTCAAATTTTCGGAGTTCATCCTGGCTTTAAAGTTGATAATTTGGTCATTAATTTTTTGGTCTTCCTCCCACAAAATGAATTGTTTGCAGATATAAATTTCCTGTAAATTTCTATAATAATTCTGTTGTAAGAGTTTTAATATGTAATATTTTACCACATATTATTTCTAACTTTTTTCTAATGTCCAATATGATTCTTTCTTTTTTGGGACAGGATCATGCTATGGTGCCCAGGCTGGACTCAAACTCCCTGGCTGAAGCCATCCTCCTGCCTCTGCCTCCCATGTGTCTGGGATTTCAGGTATGTGCCACTGTGCCCCACTCTATGCCATATGATTTTTTAAATCTATAATGTACATATGATTTTGAATGTCTAAGTAAAAATCTTTTTACATATTTTCTTTCTGTAGTTGATAAAAATTCACCTTGACGTTACCTTTCATGCAAAAATGTGGTTTACCTGATAATAATTCTTGAAACATAGCATCACTTACATAAATTTTATAAATCCAAACTGCCAATCTTGTTTTATAACTGTTTTATAACTGTCTAGTTTACTGCATAATAATATGTTGGATGTGTACTTATTTTGTCTTCTCTATTTTTATTGCCTTTTCTAAGCATTTTTACAAATATTTTCTTATTTCTTTTGCATTACTTGAGATTTGCTTCCTCATGTTTTCCTTTTACTGGTTTGGAAGAATAGAGTAACCTTAGAACCATTTGATCCCATCATTTCTCTCCAAAGTTACACGTTCGAATTTTACTTTGTTGTTGACCTCTCAATCAGACACCATTAATTTATTCAGCCAATTTATTTTGATTTACCTACTTTTATACAAGCTGCTTTTCTTCTCGTAAGCAAAACCTTTTATTCTGGGAAAAAATAAATTTTAGCACTTCCTTAAGTGAAAATTAATTAGAAATAAGCTCTCTTGCTTTGTGTAGAAACATATTTTCATTTCCTATTTGGCCTCCAAATGATAGGTTAGCTTATTTTCAAATCATGGGTTGACAATTATTTGTTTCAGAACTTTAAAAATATTATTCTCCTGTACTCTGACTTCTATTGTTGATGTTGAATAATCAGTTGTCACTTTAGTTGTGTTCCTTGGAAGATAATTTGTCCTTTCTCTCTGGAACTTTAAAGGTTCTCTCATTCTCTCTTTTTCTCTCCACTTTGTAGCTTTACTAAGACAAATTTGAAAATTTTGTTGGCTTGTTTGAGTGTTTGTTGTTGTTGTAGTTTTTGAGGTGGTGTGATTCTGCATAGGATTTATTATGATCCCTGGATTCAAAATTTGTGTTCTTTGTAAATTCAGCAACATTTTTTATGCACTGTTACTTTAAATATTAGCTCTCTCACCTTCTATTTATCATTTACTTCTGGATTCTAATTGCATGCTTCTCTACTTAATATTTAATTTCTTTTCATTTTTTAAAGCTCTTTCCCTCATGTTTTACTCTATCTTCTGTTTCATTAATACTCCTTTTAGCTGTGTTTAATATTTATCAGTCCTCTACTGTGGATTTTTTCTAATTTAAATATTCATATTTTACATTTATAGACATTGAATTTGGCTTGTTTTTCAAATAAATTGGTTTTGTAAACGATAGTGAGACCTTGTCAAAAATATTGGTATAATATCACCTGAGTTTTATAAATCCTCTTTATATCTACAACTGCAACATTTTTATTTTCCTTCCCTAAAAATTCTAACATTTTTGTGTACAATTTTGACATTGTATATGATAGTTATTATCTTAGTTTTATTCAGTTGGTATGTACATGCATTATTTTATCTTATTGATAATTGTATATATGAGTTTTTTTCTTAGTAAATTTTCACTTAATATTATAGCAATATCCTGTATGACAAAATGATAAACTATGTGTTCATTAGAAACATTATATAATAGTTGACAAGTGTACAGACTTTTCAGGTGGATGAATAAGAATTCATATGCGGTCTCCAACAATTACAAGTTTTGTAACTTATTTGATTTCTCTAAACTTCAGTTTCCTAATCTAGAAAATTTGGATAGTAAATTGGTAGCATTAAATACTAAAATATAAAATAGTAACAATATAAATAACATCTGATGTTTATTGAAAATTACACTAAGCCTTTGATATCAGTCAGACATTTTTATCCTCAAAGGAGAATATGATGGTAGTCCTATTACTATCCCCACTTTACAAATATATGTAATGCATGTAAAGCTTTTAGCATATTGCCTATTACATTATAAATTCTCCGACAAATAATGGTTATTATTATATTTACAACCCTTCAATTTCTGAACTCATGAATATTGTATTATTAAGAGTGGTATAAAAAAGCATAAAATACAAATAATATACTGTCAAAACCAAGATTCACTGGGCCACTAATAAATATTTCTGTTAATTCCTTGCAGTAAGTATATTTGAGAAATATTATAACTATTTAGTTACTAGTTCAAAGTGCCATTTTTTCAGTTGCTAAGTAATAGAAATATGGCATTAATTCTTAAAGTATTTCAGATTCTCTACCTGTACCACCATTGTCCCCACCTCTGTCACTTATATATTCTCATTCTTTCTTTGAGAAAATAGTTGTAAAGACTTTAATCTTTTCTCTCTCTTGTTCCTTTATTCTTGCTCTTTCTTTTCTTTGTAGCTCCTCACCATAATGTATAGAGTAAAAACTTTCAAGTCTTCTAGGATGACAAACACTGAAGGAAATGGAAGAGTGAAGTTTCTAATTTCTTGATTTCCCTTTTCCCACTATATATTTTAAATATATAATCCAAGAGCTGCTACATTGCTTTGATTTATTATGTGGAAGAGGAAACTTGTAATTATTACCAAGCAAAAGTCAATTGATATTGAGGAAAAAATCCAAATAGAACTATCCCCCAAACTTTGCAATAGCCCCTTTCTTTATTTGTCAGCCATGTTTCTTTTTATTTTCCTAAATTATTTCAAAATGTTTTACTAGGATATAAAATTCAGAAATGTATTTAAAGAAGAAGAAACAGCAGAAAGGAGATAATGAAGAGGTAATAACATGAAGGTAAAATGCATAATCTGAAGTTCTGTGTACATGGTCACAATTTGCATTTAATTAACAGTGATTATAAGATAAATTGAAGGAACTGCTCAATAATGATTACAGTTTCTGATCTTAACAGGTAGAAATTTTTCCCAAGGATCATAAAGTAAAATGTGTATATCAAAAAATAGTGTCCCTAATAACTTATATCCATTAAACACGGGTATAAGTTTCATGTTTTTTATAAGCCATCAGCATCTTATGAAAATGCTATATCCTTTTTTAATAATTTTAATATTCTGAAACATAGACTTAAAGTTGCCTTCCATGAAAGTCTACTTGTTTATGCTGTAGGAAATAACTAGAAGTTCTACCAAAAGTGAATATCTACACTGAAGGGCTCACAGATATTTTTTACTTTTAAATTAAATTTCACTCACTATAATTTATAACATAAGGAAAACCCGTGCTTTCTTGACTTAATTGAATATCTAGTTCCCCTTTCACACATATCCCAACTAAAACTTTCTCCAAATACTTCTTGCAATCTCTTGTTTAGTCAATGTATTAGGTACTTCATGAAGGGAATTCCCTTTGAAGTCAATTTGTCCTCTAAAAGACTTAGAGAAAATCCGGGCAATAGTAGACCCAAGAGCCAGACAAACTTATTGTGTTTTAAAAAGCAGCTACTTAACCAATGTTTCATTCAATCGAAAGGGTTCTTTTCTTGGATAGTTATTTGCACATCCTTAAAATCTCTTCTGAGATCCTTATCAAAACTTCCTGAGAATTTAGGTAAATTGATTTACTTAGTCTTTCATCAACTGCTCTGTTTACTCTTTAGGAGTGATACAATAGGGTAAAGAACAGTTAAACAGAAATTCACCTTGTTAATTTTTACCACCTTTCATATATTACTTTAGCACATGACATACAGACACTGTGTGGGATCATTAATGGCAACTTAAAAAACAATTCAACTAAACCTTGACTTATGATCAAATTTTTGAATGCTAATGTACTCAACAAAATATGATAAAACACAACTTTATAAGCCATGTTTTCTGAGCTTTCTCTAAGTCTTCCTCTTACTTAGCTCAATATTTGCTCAATTTGTATGTAAAGAAGTGTTTAAAGTACCTGGTACAGGGTTCTGTCAAAAAGACTTTTGTCCAGGGACACATAGAGGATCATATAAAAACAAATTCATAAATTTGGCCTCATTAATGCCATGCTCTAATCCAATAGTGAGAGACGAGGCAGTTAGAGGCTGGCTAGGCAGATAGAGAGGGAGAGTTTCGAGAGAGAGACAGTGCCTATGGGAATGCACCTGTATCACCCCTGTGGTGTAACTAGCAGGTGGAAATGTGGTTAAGAACTTCCTCTTATACCAGGATGTCTGCTCAGAAGGGACTGTCCCAACTTAGGCACAGGCACAATAAATTAACTATGTGTCCTTAACTTGACCCACTGCTAATTGTAATATCATTATCATTGTAGTTTTGGCAAACCCTGTGGGTTTCACTTAGGGTAGTAACCAAGATGGAGTCACTATGGCCAACCCCAGGTATGCACAGATGCATCACCCCTAGGGGGAACTTTAGCTCCTCCATCAGGGTGGAACCCACAGAAGACTTCCTTGTTTTTGCCACATGAAAGAAATAGAACTCAGCCCCTTACTGGCAACCCTCTTTTGGGGCCCCTCTACTGCTGAGAGCTTTTCTGTTGCTTAATAAATCCTACTCTGTCTTAATCATTTTCTGGTGTCCGTGTGCCTTATTCTTCTTGGTCATAGGACAATAACTTGGACCTCACTAAATTAAAGAATAAGGAGACAGCAACAATAGCTTCCACATGTGGATCAGGAATAGGGTACATTAATTTATTGATATGGGTCTGAAAATTCACATATGCAGAGTTACTTATGTATAGAAACAGCTTTGTGTTGATATACACTGATAATTTGTGAAGATATTTATTTTTAAGTTAGATTATAAGATAAATTTAATTTAAAGCATGGTATATTCATGTTTAGTTTGCATCGTTTTATCATTTTTTAAATTTTCTCCATCATTGCGTCCTAAAAGTAGAGCTAGGAACATGTCCGGATCTCACAGATGAAAATGTTCAAAACACTTCTAGATACCAAAATACCTGTGTTAATAATCATACAATGTATCACAGCCAAGTTGTCACAGTACACTTACTGGTTATAACCACTGACTTTTTCTAAGCTCCTTTTGTGTATCAAAAGCTTTTTCTTGACTTTGATGGTGTCGGGAAATCCTAATTTCCACAGTTCACTGGGAATTTTAGATGATTTAATCTGATTTTTAGATGGTGCTTGGTCAAAATAAAACTATCTAAAAACTCACAGAGTGACATTTAAATGCCAAGAAACTTAGACATTTCAATCTTTTTAAAACACAATAAATCTCTTCGTTGAATACTCCAGTTTATGCATGCATTCACTAATCTGCTCATTAGTTTTCTCATTCTCCATAAATTTATTGAGCACTTTTGTGTGCAAGACAGTATGCTGAGTGCTGGTGTGATGTTTTCCAGGAATTTAACAATATAGTGGGAGAGAGATTATGAATTACAAAAATAATTGAAGAGCCACATAATGCTGTCATGGCCTCTTCTATGAGTACTGGGAACATATGGAAGAGAAAGATACTTAGGAAAATGGGGTGGAGAAAGAAAGCATTATGCAGAAAGTGGAGTTAAAGGAGGATGCTGAAAGTTGTGGTTGATCTCATGTGTAATTTGGGGGTAGAGATGGGTGTGGTGTTGGGATGATAATCAGCATCCTAGTTTGAGGAAAACTACAGGTTAAAAGATACAAGCAAGAAAACACAACATGCACTGAACACTGATTAGAATGTCTGCCTGTAGTTTTGATAAGACTGGAAAGTGGAAGGCAGATGGTAGTAAAGACCTTGAATGTCTGGCTAAGAATTCTGAATGCTGTGTTATGCAACAGGGAATCCTAAATATTCCTGAGTATGACCATCACACTGTAAGTTAAACACTTACAAATGCACTTGTGATGTACATTGTTTAAAATACTTTTGCAAAAAACAAGTAATTTACTTTTCATAACAACTTTCTAATATGGTTAGTTTTATTATCCAGGTATTTCATACTTGGAGAACTAAAAAACAGATACGTGAAGTAAGTTGCTTAAGGTCACAATTAGGAAGTGGTAGAGCTGGGATTCAAATCCAGACAAGTCTGTTTCAAATTCTGTGTTATTAACTATTACACTATCAAAGTGAGGGAACAAAGTCAGATTTTAAGATTAATTTGAGTGCAAATATGGGTGTGTTCAAAGAACTGGAAAGACTAAGAACAGAATTCAATAAGAAGAATTTTCAGCAGTATGAACATGAGATAATGTTATTTAAACCAGAGTGGTGGCTGTAGGAAACGGATGGATGCCATAGATACAAGTGTCCTTAGGAACTCACAACTACATATAAAAACTACAGAGTAAGTTAAACCATGTCATTTCTCAAAGAATCTATGTCTACCAAATATACATAGAAAATATTAGAACTTAATAATCACATATTTTAAATGCTTGATAAGATCTGTTCTTTTTACATACAAACTCAGCAAGTAATTTTAGTAAGTAATTTTTCCTAATTAGGGAATTATTATTTTTTGTTGATGAGCAATAGCCAAGTGTTAAATGTGGAAAACATTGACTATGGTTTGTCATGTTCTGTTTTACGTGGTGTTAACTTTCTGTTTGTGTACCTTTGCATTTACTGATTCCTTACAGACGAAACTGTGTCTTTGAGAATTGTCTGTAAGCCTTCTGGGATATAAATTCCAGGTTATTTTGAAGTTATGCCTGTTTGTATCATTCGCCCACTCAAGACATCACACATTCTTCCAAACACCCCCTACACTTGGAACAGGCACCCAATTAATATACGCCATGCAGGCCACCTTGCTCTTCTCCTTCAAAAACTCCTAAAAAACCATCTGCTCTGGGAGGCATTCCAGCTACAATAACCACCTACTACTTTCAATTGCCTATAATATCTGCATTCACTTTCCTGAACACTGCTTACATCTTTTACCATTATAAAATCCATAAGACAAGATAATTTCTAAATATCTTGCGGAGATATGTAACCTCCTCTCCAACATCTACATTCCTTTAGAGTAGTAGTATACTCTTGCAAAGATTTCTGCCATGACAGATTAAAGAAATATCAGCTTTAAAAGAATAAGAGCATTAACATTGTCTCTTGTATCAAAATGTTCAGCCAACCCAGTTAGGTATTCTGATTAGGATTTAATGCCAAACTCTCACGGAGAATGTTGAGTGACACTATCTAATTAGTTCTTTATGAACATATGATAGTGTGGAAAGTAAACAAAGTAGTGAATAGTTTTTAAATTAGTGTACTTTGCTTCTCGAAGTTCATTATGTATTACTTGCTAGGCGACAGGAACTAATTTTGATTTTATGATATTTTGGATAAATTGTTCCCTGGGATTAAAAAAAATAAGCTATGACAAGAACACATTTTATCAATATGCAAAATAGATGAAACCAAGACAATTTCTTTTTAATTTTTGAAATTGTAAGTCCATATGTTGCCATGCTGGTTAACACCAAATTCCTGAATGCCTGTGAATCTCCTACCAATTATGTCAACAACATGAATATCTTCATAGGGATGCCACTGTCCAGGTAATAATCTAAAGACATGTATCTTTTACTCTTGCAAGTGTTAGGCCTTGCTAAATGATAAAGCGTTTTTCTTTGTATTTCCACAGCAGAGATTTCAGATCAACAGACAAGTCCCAGAGGACTGAGGACAAAATAATTAATATGCCAAAGTTATATAATAAGAAGGCACAGGGGGAGATTTCTGCCAAACTAAGAGGGCAAAGCCCTACAGTGGCTGAGTGGAGGTGGTGGGTGGCAAAGCCCAAATCATGGGATTAGAGAGACAAGAGATTGGATATCAGGATTGGTCCCCTTATTCTTCAGGTCAACACCTAAGAGTAGAAAAAAAATTCCTAAGTAAAATATGGCAATCAAAGAATCCTAGGGGTAATCTTGGGAGATCCTTCTGTGACTGAGAAGAATGATGCCCATTTTCATCATTCTGTGCCATGGACTGCATGGAAGTAGAAAGTAGCAAAGAGCAGAAGGAGGTGTCCTATCAAGTGGATCTGAGGAAAGTCCTCGCCAAGTCACATAGACCTTATTATGTTGGAGGAAAAAAGCACCTTAGAATGACAAGACTCTTGAACAATGCGGACTCAAAAATGCTGAGAGAATGAAATAGGAGGAAACAGAGGTCAGGACAAGTAGTTGGTGGGATGTTGAGAATGAAGGTAATTACACAGTCTACAACCATCAGGAATAGCTATCAGTCAGATGCCCAAAATATCAGATGGGTCTCCACAGCGGATACCAGTGTAAGATGCCCAGAGACCAGGTGGCTTCTGCTACATTTCAGCAGAAGTAGAGACCATCTGCCATCTGGGAGACAGAATCTTCCCCTATTGTGACTATTAATATTATATGTCAACTTGGCTGAGCCATGAGGTGCCCAGATATTTGGTTAAACATTACTCTGTGTGTGCCTGTGAAGGTGTCTATGAATGAGATCACCATTTGAATTGGTAGACAGAGTAAAGCAGATTGCCCTTCACAATATGGGTAGGCCTCATCTAATGTGTTGAATGTCTAAATAGAGCAAAAAGGCTGGGTAAAGGAGAATTTTTTCTCTCTGACTGATATATTTAAGCTGGGAGATTGGTTTTCTGCCTTCAGGTTTGGACTCCACTAAAACCGTTACCCTCTCCTACTTCTCAGGCTATTGGACTCAGACTGGAACTATAGCATCAGCTCTCCTTGATCTCCAGCTTACTGACTGTGGATCTTGGAGCTTCTTAGCCTCCACAATCACGTGAGCCAATTCCTTATAATAAATCTCTCTCTCTGTCTCTCTCTCTCTCCATCTAATCTCCAATTAGTTCTGTTTCTCTGGAATATGCTAAAATACTCCTATGTTATAAGAAACTGTGCTATGCCCTTTGTACTTAAACATTGTTCTGAGAAAGAGGAAAGTAAAGTCAAAGCCAGTGAGTTGAGAAAGATACCCAGAACTACTGGGTAGTTACATCAATGAGAAAATGTGTTAAACCAGAGAAGACTGAACTGCTTTTAATGAATAAGATCAGCTATTTACTTAATCAGTGAGATGCCCCAAACTCTTACTTCACCAGTAAGAGTGGCCACTCAAAAACAAAATGGGATCAATTATAGAAATTAATGAAACTCACTCTTTTGCACAGTCAGACTTATGATTGTTTAATATTTTACTGCTTGTATTAAAGTTGTTATTGCTAACATATTCCTAATCTGAAGCCCATCAAGAGAATTTTTGACTCTTTTCTGAAGTCATTCAACAAGTATGTTTTGAATTTTATTTAGATTTGTTTGGAAAGGTACACCTGTTTTTGACTGTTTAGAAAATATTAATTATCACCATCAATATGCTTGCAATATTTCCTGCCAAATAGAAAAGAGCATGCATGACATACATATGTGGGCTTAAATATCTCAAGAGCAAATAAAATAATTTATACAAAAGCAATTATTTAAAACTATAAATCAGTAAGCATATGTTATTTTATTACTGAAGCAATAATAATAAGGATCAATAGGTTTCTCAGAATGTAAAACAACCAGGGTAATTACCTAGAATCTATTAACAACCTTATTCTCATATAAATTCCAAATTATTTGACAATATATTTTAAAATAATATTTACTTTGCAATTGAGAAAAATATCTGAGATCCTAGAATTGCAAATTGTATCATTTAGAATGAAATATTTATGCTTCATTTCATCTATTAAGTCTCTGAAAAAATATGTGGATAGCAGCTAACATTTGGATAACTACTCTTGGCAAATCATTTCATAGTGCAACTTGATAAGGGCATTTCTTACTGAAATTTTTAATAAGAGTCACCTGAATGTGAATTTAACTCAGAAGACTATAAAGACAAAAATGGGTCAAGTGAAACTGACTGAATTTATATTATATAATAAAAATCATAGGTAGAATGCAAAAAGGAAACAACTAATATAAGCTAATTTACAATCAAGTGTCACTTTACAGAAATACCTTCTGAGAAATGCATTGTTTGGAAATTTTGTTACTGTGCAAATATCATAGAGTGTACTTACACAAACCTAGATATTTTTATTTATATATAGTATATGGAAAACCAAATGTCCCAGCACCATTACTGAATATCAATCATTCCCTCTACTTGATTTGCAAAACCAATATCACATGCCCTATATTAAGTTTCTATAAAGGCTCCATTAAATCTTACAGAACGTATGTGTTCCATCACTGGCTTAAACATTGTAACGTGGTCCATGACTGCATGCGTGTGCATGGAAATGGAAATAGCAATGGCTTACACATATAGTGATTACTACGCTCCAGGCACTGTTCTTAGTGCTTTAGATGCATTAACTCATTTACTCTTTTGTACTCTATGGAGTAAGAACCATTATTGTGTCATTTTACAGAGGAGGAAAGTGAGGCACAGAAAGGGTTAAGCTGCTTGTTCAGGGTCACCCAGTTACTAAGTGGAGGAGCCTGGATTTGGACATGAGTTGTCAGGTGCCAGAGCCACCACAGTCATTTCTTGTCACCACCACAGCCATTTCAAGCATCCGGTTATGTGGTTCTGGTAGATATTGCCTTTTCTAATAAACAAATAAGCAAAATCGACACAGATAAAGGACTAGTTTGCTCCAGAGTCTCTATTCCATGCATTTTGTGTAGCACATATGGTTCTGGACTAGAAAGCATTACACTTTGCAGAGAATCTCAGTTTCTCCACCAAGGCTCAAAATTCCCATGCTACTTAAAATAAGTCTCCTTAAGTTCCCCATTCACTGCATTTCTAACCATCTCCATTGTATCGTTCTCTATATGACAGAACATGAAGTTTTTACTCCTTTTATCTGTTCTGAAATTTATCTGTAATTTTTCGAACACTTTCTCTCAGAGCTACAGTTTTTCATCTATCACAGGAGTAGTAAACTTTCTTTGTAAAGGCCCAGATAGTAAATAATTTAGGCTATATGGATCATATGGTCTCTGTCACAACTCAGCTCTGCCCTTGTAGTTCAAATGCAGCCATAGATAGCAGAAAAACAAGTGAGCTTGGTTGTGTTCCACAAAACATTTCTTTTATAAAGTAAGCAGACGGCCAGAACTGGCATATGGGCCATAGTTTGCTGACCCCTGATCTGTCTTATTACTCAACAGTGGGACGTATGTATATCTTGCTTTGTCTTTTTTGAAGGGAGTACAATTAGGGGTTTTCTTGGAAGTGTTTCATTAATATTATTTTTGTATTATATCTTATTGATATATCATAGTTACACACATTGCAGATACATGTGCTATTTTGAAACATGTATATAATGTGTAATGATCAAGTCAGTCTAATTGGAATATCCATCACCTCAAACATTCAACTTTTCTAGTGTTAGAACATTACACTTCTTCTCTTCTACCTGTTTTGAAATATACCACACATTATTCTTAACTATACTTTTCCTACTGTAGTATTGAATACTACAACTTATTCCATCTATCTAAGTATATTTTTGTACCCATTAATCCACTTCTAATTTGAAAATACTTCCCTACTTTAAAAAATCACTTAATTCTATGGTATTTCCTGCATGTCTCTAGCAAACCTATGTTCTTTTATTGACTATAATTTTGACTGCAAACACATTTTAAGGCAATTATTTAGTAGCCTATGTTTTTACAAACATTCATGTTCAATAGTTGCAGTAACTCTGTGAGATTGTCTTAAGAAAACCATTCCAATTTACAAAGGTAGCTTCCACATTCAGGAATTATAATATGGCTTTTTAATCTAAATTTTATGCTCTTGTGATTATGTGACATGATCTTTGCATTATATAGAAATCATATATGATTACTATCAGATGCACGTTAACTTTTAAATAATAAAGCTTTCAATGAACTTTCAACTCCATTTTTCACTTTCTAAGAATCACCTAATATTTCTGACACATCTTCGTAAATCCCAGAGAGTTACTGGACCCCTGCATTATAGCATCAATATCCTGCATACACTTGAGTCACTTGATAGTTTTGATAGTAAATTCTGATGGGAATAAAAACAAAAGAAATGGTATTACTCTAGCTACATGACATGTATTATTCAATTTAATTTAATAGTATAACAATCCTGAGAACTAAGAATCACTATTCTACTCTCATAGGTGATGAAATGGATGCTACTAAATTCTAAATAATTGACCCTAGGCTTCAGAACTGGTAAGAGGCAGAAGTAGAATTCAGACACAGATAGAACCGAAGGTTTGTCTTTTTCATATGACATCAGAAGTGTCTCCTGGTTATCTATGGAACCCAATATCACGTTTGAACTTCCCAACCATCAATATACTTTTTAATTTTCTATAAACTCTGTTTAGAATTCTCTGTATTTCTTTATGACAACCAGGAAAACTTGCTTATACCATTTGAGCAGTGAAGTTAAAAATCACAGACTTAACTTCAATATGAGTTTTATTACTGGTTATCTGCTAGAGAGCTTGGAACATACTGAATGGAATTAAAATGCATTTCATTGGTGTGGAATCATGAACATTTGTTAAAATTGTTTTGTAAAAAACTCCCTAGGTTTTCACAGCTGTAGAAATGCTCCCTCAAAGAAATAAGTGCAGAATGAATAAAAACAGATGTGGCATTTTTGCATATTATCAACAAAAATCTCTTTTTATTTTATCTTGTCAATGTCTTACCATAACATTATTTATGCCATTATTCTGTTCACAACAAGTGCAAAGAAATTACATGACATTTCCAGTACATATACTGGTCTTCAGTAGGGTTTTCTGGTTACTTATATTTCTCTAGAGAGTACCTTTGCACAGGAAGTAATTTTCTATGTTTTCTAACTAAAACCCAACCTTTCTGGCTGTGCACTCTGAGAAACAGCAAACATTCTCCACTCTATTAAAAGTAATTGAGTCGGAACATTTAAAGGTATTTTAAATGAATGTGCACTGAACATTCTTCAACTTGGTTCAGGAAATAGATATAAGAAAGTTTTTAATACCCTGAAATTTTTAAGAAGAGGAAATTACCTTTGGTTATTTAAAGCTAGAAAAGATTGGGTTTAAGAACTTTAAGACAACGGGCTAAAATCAACTCCAAGGCAATGAAAGGGTCTTCCTTTAAAAAGTCACTGGTGTTTTGTGTTTATAAATTTGTGCCTTCACTATTTAAAATGTATACACCGTATACAGGTTTAGCATTTCTAATCCAAAAATCCAAAATCCGAAATGTTACAAAAACTTTTTGAGGGCCAACGTGATGTCACATGTGGAAAATTCAACACGTAAGTACTTAACTCAAACTTTGTTCCATGCACAATATTATTAAGAATATTGCATGAAATTATTTTCAGGTTATGTGTATAAGGTATATATGAAATATAAATGAGTTTTGTGTTTTGTGATAGACTTGGGTCATATCACCAAAATACCTCATTATGTATATGGAAATATCCCAAAATATAAAAAAGTCTGAAATCTGAAATACTTATGATCCCAAGCATTTCACATAAGAGCTACTGAACCTGTAGTACTCTTTTAGGCACTCAGATGTAGAGTGAAGTTAATTCTGTAAAATATAAGCTAAAAACCATAATCATTGGCAGTACCTAGTGGTAATTCAAGCTTTCAACATCATTAGAATTTGAGGATGTTAATATACCTGCACAAAACAATCCTATGTGACTTTTCAAAGATTAAATTGCACTCAGTATGGTCAAATGAAGAAATTAAATCATGCTATGAATAAGTTATGTTTTATTAGGTAGATGTTCTAGCAAAACCTAATGCTTTACCTGAGAAGTTAATCACTTCTTACATTATTTTTCCAATTGTTAGTCTTCCCAAGAGTTGTGCTACTTAATATTAATTTGATATATTAGCTGTATTCACTTAAAAGTTTACACAAAAAATATTTTATCATTTGTAATTGTTTCAAGTTTATATAAAGAATTAAATATATTTTAACAAGCATCTACATAATTGACATGATTTTTTTCTAACCTGAAAACCTAATTATCACCTTCTTATAGAGGACAAGGAACAGCTTTGCAGGCAAATTAATGTATCCTATCAGTGGGACAGTTTGTCACTTGCTTAAATAATCATCATCTTTGTTATAATCTTTACAGAATGAAGAAAAGAGGGACCCCTCTCATACTATTACACATTAAAATTAACTTCCCACAGGTTTTTCAATAGTTTCCTACACTTTCACTGTGCTGAATCATAAAGTAGAAATGACAGCATTAACTGCTTTTCAAGAGATAAGAAGCAAATATATTTCATATCAGCTTTGTAAAATAAACAGTCTTTAGTCACCACACAGATACATCATATATTTAATTGTACACAAGTTAAAAAGTACGCCGCATGTTATAATAATATGATATCATAGTGCACTAGTAAAGAGGGTATGTAAAAAGGACTGCATTATTAACAATTAGTTGATATTATTAAGTAATTACCTAAAATGGACACCTGCCATTAATTTCTGTACAATAAAGAGCTGGCACATGTTAAAACTGGTTTCCTTATTTGCTTATCTAACTGGGTAAAGTTATTAAAATTACAGTAATAAATGCACCTAAAATACACAAGATTTGTTAAAATGCTTTTAAAGTAAATATAGTATTGCTTGCATTTTGGAAACTTTAAAAAATAATATTCTTGCTATTAATTCCTATATTAAAGCTATTATTTCTAAACTGAATTACTTATAAATAAAAAAGAATTTTTAAAAGACTGATCTCAGTTCCAACTAGCAAATTATTTCAGACATTTTGCATTTATTTAATTTGCAATGCTGCAATTAAGAAAGAGCATCAACACTTTGACTTTCAGTTGGTCTGAAGCAAAGTCCCTTCCACGTGAGATTAAAACTGGTCTTGTTCATCAAATGGGATCAAAAGCTCCTTAATTAGTAGGCTGGACTAAGGTACACAGATGCCCTTTGACCTCCTATGACAGATTGCTAACATTTTAGCATTTACAACAGACTCTCAAGTATGCCGGCTGACATTCAAATATAACTCAAATTACACTTGGCTAAAAGAATTGTATACATCTACATGAGAAGGACTACTGGTGTAAAAAATCTAAGTCCCGGCAACGCAACACAAATCAAAACAATGACTTTGCCAGTATGCTTAATAGGGAAGGACTCATCCAGTGTTCTCTGGATTGCGGGAAGTGCGGCGAGGCTGAGTGCATGTGGGCTAGCGCCCTCTGCTGGTTAGATTCTTCAACGTCTTTAAATCAAGAATCTTCAAGCCTTGATTAAAAAAAACGATGCTCTAAAGATTCTTTCTCTTTCTGGAATTAGGAATCTATGGGAAGCCTTTTAAAAATTTAAATTTTAATTCGATTTCAGGTATTCTAACCACCTGAATATTTATGTGAGGATCACAATAAAATTAGATTCCCAAATTTCTTATGAAATTTAAATTAAAAATTTAATAAATTCTTATGACTACATAATAAATAAGTGAACCATCTGATAAAATAGTGTAACAATAAATAAAATAAGTTAAATAATTTAAATTTAAATAAATTCGGAATAAATACCTCTGATAAAACTAATCGTTAATAATATAGTGTGCCCAGGGGTGGCTGGCAAGATGGCTGAGTAGGAACAGCTCCTGTCTGCAGCTCCCAGCGAAATCAGTGCAGAAGGTGGGTGATTTCTGCATTTCCAACTGAGGCACCCAGCTCATCTCATTTGGACTGGTTAGACAGTGGGTGCAGCCCACGGAGGGTGAGCCGAAGCAGGGTAGGGCGTTGCCTCACCCAGGAAGCACAAGGGGTCAGAGAACTCCCTCCCATAGCCAAGGGAAGCCCTGAGGGACTGTGCCATGAGGGATGGTGCATTCCGGCCCAGATACTAAGCTTTTCCCACAGTCTTTGCAACCTGCACACCAGGAGATTCACTCCAGTGCCTACACCACCAGGGCCATGGGTTTCAAGTACAAAATTGGGCTGCCATTTGTTTGGGCAGACAACGAGCTAGCTGCAGGATTTTTTTTCATACCCTGGTGGCGCCTGGAATACCAGCGAGACAGAACCGTTCACTCTCCTGGAAAGGGAGCTGAAGCCAGGGAGCCAAGTGGTTTAGCTCAGGGCATCCCATCCCCACAGAGCCCAGCAAGCTAAGATCCACTGGCTTGAAATTCTCGCTGTCAGCACAGCAGTCTGAAGTCAACCTGGGATGCTCCAGCTTGGTGGGGGGAGGGGTGTCCGCCATTACTGAAGCTTGAGTAGGCGGTTTTACCCTCACAGTGTAAACAAAGCCACTGGGAAGTTCAAACTGGACAGAGCCCACCGCAGCTCGGCAAAGCCGCTGTAGCCAGACTGCCTCTCTCAATTCCTCCTCTCTGGGCAAGGCATCTCTGAAAGAAAGGCAGCAGCCCTAGTCAGAGGCTTGTAGATAAAACTCCAATCTCCCTGGAGCAGAGCACCTGGGGGAAGGGGTAGCTGTGGGTGCAGCTTCAGCAACTTAAACCTTCCTGCTTGCTGGCTCTGAAGAGCATGTTCTAACCCAATGAAAGGAAGCAAAGAACCTTGAAAAAAGGTTAGATGAATTGCTAACTAAAATAACCAGTTTAGAGAAGAACATAAATGACCTGATGGAGCTGAAAAACACAGCACAAGAACTTCGTGAAGCATACACAAGTATCAGTAGTTGAACTGATCAAGTGGAAGAAAGGATATCAGAGACTGAAGATCAACTTAACAAAAGAAAGCATGAAGACAAGATTAGAGAAAAAAGAATGAAAAGGAATGAACAAAGCCTCCAAGAAATGTGGGACTATGTAAAAAGACCAAACCTACGTTTGAATGGTGTACATGAAAGTGACAGGGAGACCAAGCTGAAAAACACTCTTCAGGATATTATCCAGAAGAACTTCACCAACCTAGCAAGACAGGCCAACATTCAAATTCAGGAAATACGGAGAAAACCACAAAGATACTCGTTGAGAAGAGCAACCCCAAGACACATAATTGTCAGATTCACCAAGGTTGAAATGAAGGAAAAAATGTTAAGGGCAGCCAGAGAGACAGGTCGGGTTACCCACAAAGGGAACCCTATCAGACTAACAGCAGATCTTTCTGCAGAAACCCTACAAGCCAGAAGAGAGAGGGGGGCCAATAATCAACATTCTTAAAGAAATGAATTTTCAACCCAGAATTTCATATCCAGGCAAACTAAGCTTCGTAAGGGAAGGAGAAATAAAATACTTTACAGACAAGCAAATACTGAGAGATTTTGTCACCACCAGGCCTGCCTTACAAGAGCTCCTGAAGAAAACACTAAATATGGAAAGGAAAAACTGGTACCAGCCAATGCAAAAGCATACCAAATTGTAAAGACCATCAGTGCTATGAAGAAACTGCATCAACTAACAGGCAAAATATCAAGCTAGCATTATCATGACAGGATCAAATTCACACATAACAATATTAACCTTAAATGTAAATGGGTGAAATGCCCTAATCAAAAGACACAGGCTGGCAAATTGGATAAAGAATCAAGACCCATTGGTGTGCTGTATTCAGGAGACCCACCTCACATGCAAAGACACACATAGGCTCAAAATAAAGGGATGGAGGAAGATTTACCAAGCAAATGGAAAGCAAAGAAAAAAAAAACCAGGGATTGCAATCCTAGTCTCTGATAAAACAGACTTTAAATCAACAAAGATAAAAAAAGACAAAGAAGGGCATGACGTAATGGTAAAGGAATCAATCCACCAAGATGAGCTAACTCTCCTAAATATATATGCACCCAATACAGGAGCACGCAGCTTCATAAAGCAAGCTCTTAGAGACCTACAAAGAGACTTAGACTCCCACACAATAATAATGGGAGACTTGAACACCCCACTGTCAATATTAGACAGATCAACAAGACAGGAAATTAATAAGAGTATTCGGGACTTGAACTCAGCTCCAGACCAAGTGGACCTAACAGACATCTACAGAATTCTCCACCCCAAATCAACAGAAATACATTCTTCTCAGCACCACATCACACTTATTCTAAAACTGACCACATAATTGGAAGTAAAACATTCCTCAGCAAATGCAAAAGAACGGAAATCATAACAGTCTCTCAGACCACAGTGCAATCAAATTAAAACTCAGGACTAAGAAACTCACTCAAAACTACACAACTACAGGGAAATTGAACAACCTGATCCTGAATGACTACGGTGTAAAAAAAGCAAATTAAGGCAGAAATAAATAATTTCTTTGAAATCAATTAGAACAAAGACACAATGTACCAGAATTTCTGGGACACAGCTAAAGCATTGTTTACAGGGAAACTTATAGCACTAAATGCCCACAGGAAAGAGCAGGAAAGGTCTAAAATCAACACCCTAACATCACAATTAAAAGCACTGGAGCAGCAAGAGCAAACACATTCAAAAGCTAGCAGAAGACAAGAAATAGCTAAGATGAGAGCAGAACTGAAGGAGATAGAGACACACATACACAAAAACCCTTCAAAAAATCAATGAATCCAGGAGCTGTTTTTTTTTTAAAGATAAACAAAATAGACCACTAGCCAGATTAATAAAGAAAAGAGAGAAGAATCAAATAGACAGAGTAAAAAATGGTAAAGGGGATATCAGCACTGATCTCACAGAAATACAAACTACCATCAGAGAATACTATAAATACCACTATGTAAATAAACTAGAAAATCTAGAAGAAACGGATAAATTCCTGGACACATACACCCTCCCAAGACTAAACCAGGAAGAAGTCGAATCCCTGAATAGACCAATAACAAGTTCTGTAACTGAGGCTGTAATTAATAGCCTACAAACCAAAAAAAAAGCCTAGGACCAGACAGATTCACAGCCGAATTCTACCAGAGGTATGAAGAGGAGTTGGTATCATGCCTTCTGAAACTATTCCAGGTGATAAAAAAGAGGGACTCCTCCCTAACTCATTTTATGAGGCCAGCATCATCCTGATACCAAAACCTGGCAGAGACACAACAAAAAAAGAAAATTTCAGGCCAATATCCCTGATGAACACTGATGAAAAAATCCTCAGTAAAATACTGGCAAAGCAAATCCAGCAGGACGTCAAAAAGCTTATCTGCAACGATCACCTTGACCTCATCCCTGGGATGCAAGGCTGGTTCAACATATGCAAATCAGTAACTGTAATCCATCACATAAACAGAACCAAGGACAAAAACCACATGATTATCTCAATAGATGCAGAAAAGGCCTTTGATCAAATTCAACAGCCCTTCATGCTAAAAACTCTCAATAAACTGGGTATTGATGGAATGTATCTCAAAATAATAAGAGCTATTTATGACAAACCCACAGCCAATATCCTACTGAATGGGCAAAAGCTGGAACTATTCCCTTTGAAAACTGGCACAAGACAAGGATGCCCTCTCTCACCACTCCTATTCAATATAGTATTGGAAGTTCTGGCCAGGGCAATCAGGCAAGAGAAAGAAATAAAGGGTATTCAAATAGGAAGAGAGGAAGTCAAATTGTCTCTGTTTGCAGATGACATGATTGTATATTTAGAAAACCCCATCATCTCAGCCCCAAATCTCCTTAAGCTGATAAGCAACTTCAGCAGTCTCAGGAGAAAAAAATCAATGTGCAAAAATCACAAGCATTCCTATACACCAATAATAGACCAAGAGCCAAGTCATGAATGAACTCCCATTCACAACTGCTACAAAAAGAATAAAATACCTAGGAATACAACTTACAAGGGATGTGAAGGACCTCTTCAAGGAGAACTGCTCAGGGAAATAGGAGAGGACACCAACAAATGGAAAAACATTCCATGCTCTTGGATAGGAAGAATCAATATCATGAAAATGGCCATACTGCCCAAAGTAATTTAGAGATTCAATGCTATCCCCATCAAGCAACCATTGACTTTTCTCACAGAATTAGAAAAAACTACTTTAAATTTCATACGGAGCCAAAAAGGAGGCTGTATAGCCAAGACAATCCTAAGCAAAAAGAACAAAGCTGGAGGCATCATGCTACCTGACTTCAAACTATATTACAAGGCTACAGTAACCAAAACAGCATGGTACTGGTACCAAAACAGATATATAAACCAATGGAACAGAACATAGGCCTCAGGAATAATGCCACACATTTACAACCATCTGATCTTTGACAAACTTGACAAAAACAAGCAATGGGGAAAGGATTCCCTGTTTAAAAAAAGGTGTTGGGAAAACTGGCCAGCCATATGCAGAAAACTGAAACTGGACCCCTACCTTACACTTTATACAAAAATTAACTCAGGATGGATTAAAGCTGGAAACCATCATTCTCAGCAAACTAATACAAGAACAGAAAACCAAACACCGCATGTTCTCACTCATAAGTGGGAGTTGAACAATGAGAAGACATGGAAACAGGGAGGGGAACATCACATATTGGGGCCTGTCAGGGGGTGGGGGGCCTAGGGAAGGGATAGCACTGGGCATAATACCTAATGTAGGTGACGGATCGATCAGTGCAGCAAACTACCATGGCACATGTATACCTATGTAACAAAACTACATGTTCTGCACATGTACCCCAGATTGGCTCCAAAGTCATTTGTAAAACTTCTCTTTATCTTTTAAAATAATGTATCAGGTTTTATGCAAAACCTTCCTAATCAACACTATCCCATCACTGCATAAGAAGTATTTTCTCCTTTGTATCCTCTGTGTATGATACTCCAACTACTGCACTCATCTTACAGTATTATATATGTGTTTGCATGTATCTTTTCCCCACTAAGCTATAAACTCTAAGTGGTTGGAATGGTGTTAAACTCATCTTCTACCCTGAGCAAAAGAAGTCTTTTCTGGAACATATTAGCCTTGCATCAAATGAGTATTTATCTAGACAGAATGTTTAGTAAATTGCTAAATATGTAAACTAGAGCAAGTTATACTTCTGAATTTGTTTTCTAATATGTGAAGTAAAAATAATAATTGTAACTATCTCCTAAGATTGTGTGTGGATTAAATAAAATAATCCAGAAAAATCATTTAGTAGAGTATCTGGAACATAGCCCAGCCTTTAAAAAATATAGATGATGAGTTTTATTGTAGTCTATTGCCACAAGGACACACAACTTACACATTAGGTTTACAACTGTTTATTAGGCTATAATAATTGAGAATAAAAATAAGATTGGGACTAACAATTAGTGATATTAGCTTAAGTTTTCATGGTAACCAAGCTTTTTTTTTTCCCCTAGTAAGATGTATAGATCTAGAAAAAGCAATAGAATTTTTTTTAACTTTGTGTTCTTTTCTGTATGTCATATGATGCTTTAAATTACTTTAGTTATATTTGAAAATAATTTTTATCATTAGGTGAGTAGAAAATAGGCTAAAGCATCCAGGTTGAAATGTAAAACAGCCAAAATAATTAAAGTAATTGAATTTGAACATAAATGAATTTTATATTCATAAATTTGCAAACTACATGAATCACAGTACATGAAACTTTCTGGTATTTTAGAAGTTATTGCCAAAATTCCAAATGACTTTTTAAATTTAAATATGCCTTAAAGATTAAAGCAAAATGAATTAAATAAGGCAAAGTAAGAGTAAGATGAAAAGTAAGTAAACAAAATATTAAAAGAATATGTATAAAGAACAAACTGTGTCTACATATTAAAAACCAAACAAATTATGACATCACAGTGACTACTAAACATCAGTAAGTAAGAAGAGTGCATAGTGGCATGTGCTCTGCATAGACATAAATGTACATGTAAAGATTTATTCTTTAAAAGCATATAAACGTAGAGATGCTTGCTTGCACGGCAAATGGTTTTGTTTCATCAGGATTTCTCCGTGTACTTGTTAGTATTTTTATCACATCATTAAAAAGTTTCAGTAGAAGATGAGGATCATAGAAATTCAGATTTAAGTGACCTCCTTAAAGCTGAGAAATGAACTGCCAAACCCAAAGTCTTTGCAAAGCCCAACTCATTTTTAAAATATATGAAGGTTTTGGCAGAGAATGCTTTTTGACCCCTGTTATTCATTTTTCTTTCTTTCTGTGTACACAAGAACCTCTCAGACTTTATGTGAGCACATGACACCACCACGCCCCTGCCAGAGATCACATTTTCCTGAGCTCTTGCCTTTAAGGGTGGCTAGGTCACTAAGTTGTGATATGAGTAGCAGCGACAGGGGCGACTCCCAGTGGAAAAACTTGGTGAAGATGCTGTGGGCATTGGACATGGGTATGAGAAGAATACTTTTTGGGGATGTCTTCTCCAGTCCTCAGACAGAAAGAGGCACCTCCTCCTGGTAGCATATTGTACTCCATTTTGCATTTACCTCACTGATAGTCTTTACCACATTTTATTGTGATTACATGTTTGGCTTTTGTCTTCCCTGTAGGCCCAAAGGCTTTTCAAGAGCAGAGAGGATATTTCATATTAACATTACTCATTCTCCAAGTACTTTCACAGTATAGAACTATAATAAATATTTCTCAAGCTATACAAAATAATGAAAAGAAAACATAAGAGTCTGCAGGTATGATCCTGATGATGAATTCTGACTTTGAAAGAACAATCAAGGCAAAATGAGGAAAGCTTGGAAGAGAGTCAGAATGTCCTGGGAATAGGTATAGAATGAATCCAAGGAAATCCCAGATGGTGAGACTTGGAGGCAATAAGTGATAAGATGATCAATCATAATTGCTATTATTTGGGGGAACACAGTATTTGCTAGACACTGTTAAAATGTTCTTCATCCAGTGTTAATTTATTTTTGCAACACACCCCCCAGGTTGATGCCATTAGTATCAATCCTCATTACACTGATTAGAAAATTGGGGCATGGAGAGAGGAGAAATTTTCCTAAAGTCACACAGTTAGGAGGTGGAAGAGCCACTATTTGAAGCCAGGGAGCCCTAACTAGCACATTATAAATATCTGGGGGAAAGAAGAGGTAAATTGAGGAGACCCAAGCATGACTCCCTAATAACATCCCCTGCTTATTAGCGTTGTCTTAATACTTCATAGTGAAGTATGGCCCATAGGTCACACTTGCTCACATGTGATATATGTAGTGTGAGCCTTACTCCTAGCTGCTGGTGTACACAATTATTGAGACTTTCTGTGATGCATTATCCATCGGATTTGCATGAGTTGGAAGTAGATGTTTGCATGTGCACACAAGCTGGCCTAAGAACAGAAATGAGCCATCAACAGGGAGGGGGAATTATCATATAAATCCTAAACATTTCAAGTGCACATCTACTTCCAGGGATCATAAACATAAAAAGGTTAAATAAAGCAGGAGTTGTCAGTGGTTTGGTGACTATGAAACAGGAATGAGGTAATCAAACTGGTCTTATCTTTCATTGAAAAATACGAACAAGCGCTCATTGAGTGCCTAGAAGCACTCAGCAAGCTTTGATCAACAGAGCTTTGGACCATACTTAAAATAGCAACATTAAGGCCAGGTGTGGTGGCTCATGCCCATAATCCCAGCACTTTGGGAGGCCAAGGCAGGTGGATCACGAGGTCAAGAGATCGAGACAATCCTGGCTAACATGGTGAAACCCTGTCCTGTTAAAAATGTACCAAAGAAAGTTAAAGTCGATTTTAGTACCAGCAAGACCAGTTAACACCTTAGAAATGTTTTTTAAATACAGTGACAGGCCTAAACAGTTGCAGCCAGTCAACACTGCAAAATAGGGGCAAGAACCTTGGACCAAGATTCACTAGAGTGTAATTTACTAATCACAAGGAGGGTTTCTTGTTTACTACTGTATCCTCAGTGTTCCATAAATACATTCAATAAATCTTTGTTGAATGAATAAACCAAAAAAAAAAAAAAAAAACACAAAAATTAGCTGGGCATGGTGGTGCACATCTGTAGTCCCAGCTACTTAGGAGGCTGAGGCAGTAGAATCGCTTGAACCTGGGAGGCGGAGGTTGCAGTGAGCTGAGATCGTGCCACTGCACTGCAGCCTGGCGACAGAGCAAGACTTGTCTCAAAATAAATAAATAGCAACATTAATAACGATGGCGTTTATATAGAGAGGCTAGATGGATTCAGCCTGATGACTTTGTCAGTCTCTTATTTTGACCAGTCAAGCTACTGAAGTTCCTATCTAGGGAGTGATGTGGAGCTGTGCTTGTCAAAGCACAGTTCTTGGACTATGTCCATCAGAGTTTCTGGAGGACATGGTCAAAAATGAAAATTTCTGGACTATGCCTTGAACCAATTAAATCAAAGCATAAAAGGACAGAAAGTTGTATATACATGTACCATATTTACGCTTAATGAGTTTTTGTATGTTACGTATATAATTATTATATGTTTATATAAGCTAATTGTCATAAATATATTTATATAATTATTTTATTACTTACTGTTTTTAAATATTTTATTACATACTTATTTATATAACTATTAACCATATTATTTATATAAAATTGCTAGAAATTTTCTAAAAGAGATTTTAAATGTTAATTCCACAAAAGTATATGAGTTAATGCATGTGTGAAATATCTTGATTTAGGCATTCCACAATGTATACAAACATCAAAGAATCCTATTGAACATCATAACTAAATACAACTTATGTTTTTAATAAAAATAAAATATAAAATATAAGTAACAGACAAATATATGTACGCATATTATATATATACTTATATAAAACATAACATACATTTTTAATTCTGTATGATGTAATTATTATGCTGACTGAAGTTTGGGAACCATGGCATTACATATCCCAATATGAAAACACTGTTAATGCAGAAAATACAAATTTCAAAATGCTGCATATGTGAGAATATTATTTTTCTCTTCAAAGAGCAATGTTTATGACTGAACCATTTTTTAAGAAATAAATCATTCAAGGTTAATATTTTAGAATTAACTTTGTTCAGTCAGAAAATAACGTTGAACATTTTCACATAACTACATGTATTCCAAAAGAAATGCATGAGTAACTAATGCTTATGTGGAGGGAGAAGCAACGCAGAGGATATAATTAGTTCCAATTAGCCATGCCAGGGGATTACTTTCTAGGTAAGATTACCTTATAATGAGGTGATTAACCTCTTTGGAAAAAGTTCAAGCCAGGCTTACCTTCTACTTAATATGTCCTGTAAAGAAGTGTTACAACGAGGGTCCTCAACATTGTTCCCTGGGATAATTGCCACCAAGAATCAATTGATTCTATTCCAGAAGAATCAAAAAGCATTTTTATTATATTATTGATAGAATGAATTCTAACACATCTATATATTAGAAATTAAGTATTTAAATTTCATATCAAATTAACTACATTATATGGCACGGATTTTATTTATACTAACAAAACAGCAATTGAACTCTAGTCAATTCCAAATACAGATCTATCGGCTATCTATGAACATCAAAGGGGAAGAAAATTCTATCATTGATACCGGTTAAGGTCACAGGCTTATTTCCAAAAGGAGACTGTCCATTGTCTAATTAGTTTAGAGGATCGCTTCTGTCTCCAGAACACAATTGAATTTTGTTGCCGTTGGAGAGGCTGATGCTAACCTAGGTGGCAGGGCTGAACACAAGGGAACAGAAGCTTCAGTGTTTTCACCATAAAACACGAGATAAATTCAGGATAGGGATTTTAGAAATAATAGATTTAACTGTTGTCCAAGCTTATGTGCAGTTTCTTCCCTTTAAACTAAATTGATAGTTTACTTATTATGGACTAATTAAAATTATTATATATAATATTATCTATGTAATATATCTGTTACATATATATATTGTTGTCAGCTTATAAGGAACAATAAATAATTTTCTTTGTGTTTTAATTTAACAAATACTTCCTGAAAGTTTGCGTGTAGGCATACAAGCTACAACAATGAGTAGAAATTTTTTCTAAAAGTGGTTTTTTACTGTTTAATACTCTTCCCTATAAGAAAATACTTAAACTTGAATTATTCTTGTAATCTTGTGGACATCTCTGAATTAATTACTGTTACTTTACAAATCTTGTTTCTTTATTTGTTATCCTGGAAGTATTTGTATGTGTGTGTATATAAAATTTTTGCATAGACCACACGCAAATTCATGTAAAGTAATAATACAAACCCTAGGAATCGAAAGGCAAAATCAAGGGGAAAATATTTAAAATATTTGCATGGAAATGATAATAATAAAATGTAAGTATCTTGCAAACAGAAACTAGAAGTAAATATTTCTGTTTTATTTAAATGAGAGCATATACAATCAACCCTTACTTCAGCATGTATCTGTTAGAGCTCAATGGTCACCTTAATTTGGGAGCCCCAGGAAATATCTTCCCTCTGTACAGTTACAAAGTAGAATTTTTCTCTGGTTTATATTCTTCTGTGGAACTTACGATTATCTAAGCTCTCTGTAATCCCAAGTTCCATTTCTTCATTTACCTTAGATTCTAAAAATCTAGGCCTTAGCTGAATGCCCATCAAATAAACAGGGCTCCTTAGTAAATGTTTGCAGAAAAAGTAAACAACCAAATCAATAGCAGATAAGCAGTATTTTATCCAAACTTCAGAAACTTTATTAATATTTTTTGTTACTTCACTGCAGGGGCAAAAATAAAAAATGAACAGGAGAATAAAAAATTTGGTGTGAAAGAAGAAAGAGAGTGAGGGGCAAAAAAGGAAGGGAGAAAAGTTATTCCCTTCTCTATTCATCCTCCAGTCCTCACTCACTCTATTCCAAAGAGCCATCTTACAAACATGATTTTAAACAGCCTGGATACAGAAGTAAGTGTTCTGGTTTTATTAATGGTGCCAAGAAATGATGCAGGAAGCTTCAGGTGAATTGAAACCCCCTGCATGAGAACACACACAGTCCTGACTCATTTAACCATTCTCATTTCTACCTGCTCAGATCCAACAAAGTATTTAAGCAAGTCTCAACATACAAATAAAAATATATGAATCCAGGAGCATAGTAAATTATTTTAAAAGCTTTACATTAGGAATACACACATAGAAGAGCACACATAATTGTAAGAGATTTATATAAATATGATAAAATGAAAACTCTTAGCAAATATATATGTATACAAATATATAAATCGATGCATCACAAATACATATCTGTATACACATATATACATCTATATATTTACCTATTTATTTATCTGTACACTATATGGTTTATAGGCAAACCGTAATTTAGTCATATGGAAAAACTGGCCTCATGATAATGCTTACACACACAAATTTCAAAAATTTCATTTAAATGATATAGCAAAGTATTCTAAGTTAGAATGAAAAATGAGTATGTTTCTTCTTTAAAAACACATCAATTCATTCTAGTACACAGAAACTAAAGACATAAAAGTGCTTTAGGACATGAAACTCTCATGAAGATATGATTCTCTTCAAAAGGTCCCTGCACAACACCACTATTTCTAATAAAACTGATTTTATTCAAAACACTAAAAATCAAAAACATTTAACTTTTAATTTCAGTAGTACTGTTTACCTAGTCGGCTAATAAGATAGTGACATATACACAAGGTAGAAGTGTGCCTTAAAACATGATAATAATTTACATTTTTAAATGAAAACAATTCAGTCTACACTAATGAAGTTGTCTTGACTGAGGCAAAAGTGAGGTCAAATACCTGAATGATAACATTGTGATATACTTCATCCTTTCTTTACTTTCACTGTTTTTAATAGATTGTGAATGTCAGTAATTTAAAAATCAATTGTACTCCTGAAATAACAGTTTAATTCCTAAAAGTTTAAAGTGAAATAAAACATGAATTCCTACAAATGTGATTCTACAAAGATACGTGTTAAAAGCCTTCAGAGGAAAATAAATACAAATATCTTCTATATTCTATTTGCTATGTCATACCTGACTCAAAAATATATGTAAGATATACATTTAAGAGAATATGTCATGAAATTCATTGGATGCCAATTTTCAATTGGCTTTTATCATTTGTACGTTAAAGATTCTTACAGAAGATCAAGAAAATTATAAATATGAATATATCAACAGAATATATCATCATGATGTAAGACAATTTGAATTGCTCTGGAACTTCAAAAGTATTTTGTTGAATTCACAGAAACAATTTCTCAATGGTACTTTATATGGTAAGTAAAAATATTTGGCTTTGATATAGCATTTTTCTGTCACTACTGAAATATTTTATTTTTAACTTCTCATTATATTCTAGAACTTTAATGGAATTTTTTATCTCTAGATAACAAATGGCAATTTTGTGTTCTATTACTCTAGTCTGTGGGCTTTTCTTTGTCTCTATAGCAAAATAGAAAAAAAATACACAGGTTTGATTTTTCTATTCTTAGAAATGATAATTTTCCATATATATGGAATATATGTATATATACATATATAGGTATGGAATATATGTATATATACATATATAGGTATGGAATATATGTATATATACATATATAGGTATGGAATATATGTATATATACATATATAGGTATGGAATATATGTATATATACATATATAGGTATGGAATATATGTATATATACATATCTAGGTATGGAATATATGTATATATACATATCTAGGTATGGAATATATGTATATATACATATCTAGGTATGGAATATATGTATATATACATATCTAGGTATGGAATATATGTATATATACATATCTAGGTATGGAATATATGTATATATACATATCTAGGTATGGAATATATGTATATATACATATCTAGGTATGGAATATATGTATATATACATATCTAGGTATGGAATATATGTATATATACATATCTAGGTATGGAATATATGTATATATACATATATAGGTATGGAATATATGTATATATACATATATAGGTATGTATATATGTGTATACATACATATATACACACACACATATATGTATAAGCATACATATATGTATAAGGAGAGTGATATTTTATAGTCTTCAGTTCAATACCATCAACACATAAAGAATAATAAGTTGAAAATTGTATACTACTGACATATAAATTGATAATAAGCACAAACTAATCTATAAGTAATCTCATATTATTTATTTGTAGGACACAGTGCTCAGGGATTTATGTTGAAGAATTTTTGTTTGTTTTGCATTGCTGGTTCTTGAAGGTTACGTACATAAAGGCTGAGAAAACTAAAAGGTATTAATACCTCAAATAATAGTTATGTAGAATCAAGACTCACTCTACGTATCACAGTTCAATCTTTATTGCATTTTTTGCACTATAAAAGCATAAACTATAAAGGTAGTAAGATATATAGAAAAATATAGAGAAGATAAATATACCATGAAATAGTAAATAACTTAAAGAATAAATATCTATTGAGTACACAGTATGTTCCACAAACTGTGTAGTTACTAAAGCCCAAGAAAGAAAAAGCAGAAAGTAGTACAGAAATAAATCACATACTTCTGACCAGGGGGCTGAGAAACTATCTTTGTTTCATTCCAAAAATTAGAGACCAGATACTTTGAAATAAGCTGAGTGGATTTAAACAGTATTATTGTGATCGCTGGCCATAAGTGCTTACTAGCTAATTTCTTTTAGTTTATTCTAGTAAAATGGTTTTAGGTGTCACACAATAAGAATTTGAATTGAATCACTGAAATCATGCTATGACTAGATTTTTAAGAAATCTTTGTAAGACCACCTGATACGGTTTGGCTGTTTCCCCACCAAATCTCATCTTGAATTTCCACATGTTGTGTGAGGGACCCAGTGGGAAGTAATTGAATCATGGAGGCAGGTCTTTCCCATGCTGTTCTCATGATAATGAATAAGCCTCACAAGATCGGATAATTCTGTAAGGAGGAGTTTCCCTGCACAAGCTAGCCCTCTCATTGCCTGCCACCATCCACGTACAATGTGACTTGTTCCTCCTTGCCTTCCACCATGATTGTGAGGCTTTCCCAGCCATGTGGAACTGTAAGTCCAATAAACCTTTCTTTTGTAAATTGTCCAATCTCTAATTAATGTCTATCAGCAGCATGAAAACGGACTAATGCAATAAATTGGTACCAGTAGAATGGGGCACTGCTGAAAAGATACCCAAAAATGTGAGAGCAACTTTGCAACTGGGTAACAGGCAGAGGTTGGAACACTTTGGAGGACTCAAAAGAAGGCAGGAAAATGAGGGAAAGTTTGGAGCTATCTAGAGACTTGTTGAATGGCTTTGACCAAAATGCTGATAATGATACGGACAATGATATCCAGGCTGAGGTGGTCTCAGATGGAGATGAGGAACTGGTTGGGAACTGGAGCAAAGATGACTTGTTATGTTTTAGCAAAGAGACTGGTCGCACTTTGTCCCTGCCCTAGAGATTTGTGGAACTCAAGAGAGATGATTTAGGGTATCTGGAGGAAGAAATTTCTAAGCAGCAAACCATTCAAGAGGTGACTTGGGTGCTGTTAAAGGCACTCAGTTTTATAAGGGAAGTAGAACATCAAAGTTTGGAAAATTTGCAGCCTGACAATGCTATAGAAAAGAAAATCCCATTTTCTGAGGAGAAATTCAAGCAGGCTGCAGAAGTTTGCATAAGTAATGAGGAGTCAAACGTTAATCCCCAAGACAATGGGGGAAAATGTCTCCAGGGCATGTCAGAGACCTTTGCAGTAGGCTCTCCCATGATAGGCCCAGAGGCATAAGAGGAAAAAATGGTTTTGTGGGCCAAGCCGAGGGTCCCCATGCTGCGTGAAGCCAAGGGACTTGGTGTCCTGTGTCCCAGCTGCACCACCCATGGCTGAAAGGGGCCAACATAGAGCTCAAACCATAGCTTCAGAGGGTGCAAGGCTCAAGCCTCAGCAGCTCCCACATGGTGTTGAGCCTGAGAGTGCACAGAAGTAAAGAACTGGGGTTTGAGAACCTCTGCCTAGATTTCAAAGTATGTATGGAAATGCCTGGATGCCCAGGAAGCAGTTTGCTGCAGGGGCAGGACTCTCACAGAGAACCTCTGCTAGGGCAATGAGGAAGGGAAATGTGGGGTCAGAACCCCCACAAAGCATCCCTACTGGGGCACCACCTAGTGGAGCTGTGAGAAGAGGGCCACCATCCTCCAGACCCCAGAATGATAGATCCACTGACAGCTTGCACCATGTACCTGGAGAAGCCCCAGACACTCAATGCCAGCCCGTGAAAGCAGCCAGGATGGGGGACTATACCCTGGAAAGCCACAGGGGCAGAGCTGCTCAAGGTCATGGAAGCCTACCTCTTGCATCAGCTTGACCTGGATGTGAGACATAGAGTCAAAAGGAGATCATTTTGGGGCTTTAAGATTTGACTGCCCCACTGGATTTTGCAGTTGTGTGGGGGCATGTAGCCCCTTTGTTTTGGCCAATGTCTCCCATTTGGAATGGCTGTATTTACTCAATGTCTGTACTCCCATTGTATCTAGGAAGTAACTAACTTGCTTTTGATTTTGTAGGCTCATAGGCAAAAGGGACTTGCCTTGTCTCAAATAAGACTTTGGACTGTGGACTTTTGAGTTAATGCTGAAATGAATTAAGACTTTGGGGGACTATTGGGAAGGCATGATTGGTTTTGAAATATGAGGACATGAGATTTGGGAGGGGCCATGGGCAGAATGATATGATTTGGCCATATTCCCACTCAAATATCATCTTGAAATTCCATGTGTTGTGGGAAGGACCTGGTGGGTGGTAATTGAATCATGGGGGTAAGTTTTTTCCATGCTGTTCTTATGATAGTGAATGTCTCATGAGATCTGATGGTTCTATATGGGGGAGTTTCCCTGCACAAGCTCTCTCTCTCTTTGCCTGCTGCCAGCCACATAAGACGTGACTTGCTCCTCCTTGCCTTCTGCCATGATTGTGAGGCCTTCTCAGCCATGTGGAACTGTAAGTCCAATAAACCTTTCTTTTGTAAATTGTCCAGTCTCAGATATGTCTTTATCAGCAGCGTGAAAACAGAGTAATACACTGCTAATACTTTTCCTATAACTGGTTCCATTTTGCATGTTACTTGGAAGTCCTTTTCAATGTTACATAGTTTTACACAAGGAATTCCACACTGCTTTGCATGTTTTTCTAAAATCATTATACGCCTTTATAATTGCCCTTTTTAATGTTGCTTATTTTAGTGTAGTAATAAATAATTATTAATATCCTTTTTTTCAAAAAAGGAAGTATTTAAAGTCATCTCTCTAAATAGCACCATGAGAAGTATTATGTATGTGAATTATGAATGTAAATAGGTTTATGAATACTAATTGACAATTCATATAAATATTTTAAATACCAATATTATGTAATAAATAGTTTAAAATTCTAGTAGCATAAATATTTAGCTTTTTTTTCTTGAGTCTAAAGGACTGGAAGGTTTTATTCAAATTCAGTTTGTTGGAAGAATATCTTAAAGTTTAGGAAGTTAAATAGCATGCTTTCTTTTAACAGTTAACTTAGATTTATATAGAAATTTGGAAAGAATATGATATAAACCTTTCAACTAGCACTCTCTTAAGCACCGGAAAAATCATTACCTTTCCCTGTTCTTTCAATTTCTGTCATAAGAAGCATAGAGAACAGAACTATATATTTTGGTAATTAATTTCCTTAAGATAATGTTAGAAACATCATGTTCTTTAAAATATAAATGAATTTCAAGGTGAGCATGCTGGAGGATAATATTAATGGCATGTGATTTATTGTGACAAGAGATCTGATCTGAAATACCATTATTAGGAGTACTTAAAAAAATCCATTTGCAAATTCCTGAAAATATGAAAGTGTGCTATGGCTGAGCCTGTCGCAATGTTGAAATCTGAACTATCTGCCATCGTAAGTACGAAATTGCTTGGGTACAATATGTCTTCCTCACAGAAATTCATCAGAAAATGTTCATATCCTGAATATATCACATTATGGTTTAGGGAATTGCCTAAATGCTTGAAATGATAACTGTAGACTTAATCTGCAAATGTATAGATTGAAACATACATGCCTAATTGATGTGGTAATATATGGAATTCTGTGGCTGATCATTATCTTAAAAAATATTTGGCCAATAATACATCGAACATCTACTCTATACCTGGTTCGTCAACTCGCAATAGAAACCTGTGACTTTGTGTCATTTTAGAGAGCATTTTCTATGTTATTATCTCTAGCAAAGACTCCCTATAAGCTATTTATAAGCGAGATTCATTCATGACTCAAATTTGCAAAAAAGTTTTAATAAAGTTAGTTTTACATCTTATAAAAAACATTGCACTTTACAAACACGTTGTAAATGGCATCTAATCACATATTGAGCAGTGAGGAATGTCAAAAATTAGTAGAGCTATTAGTAATAAAAAATTAAATAGATATGTGAATAATAGGAGTCTTTATGAGTAAGAAGACTTAAAAATTATTCTGCAGAAAGAAATTCATTAGCCTCTGATGCTTGACAGAGGGTAATGAATATTGGCATTCTTACACATAGGTTGTCAAATATGATTAGCACATAAATATATTGATATACCTCTCTATACATTCAATTCTCCCCTGCCCTCTCACCCCGCTGCCACAATTCTCTCCTTTTTCTGTTGCTATGGCTCTCCTTTTCTGTCTCTTTCCCTCTCTCCTCAATAAGTTTAGGACAGTAATGCCTTATAAATTGTAAACATTTGTTTTCTTGGTATATTTCTTAAAGCCTTTAATGAACTTTTTGTGTTAAACTCTCTAAGAGGTACACTCCAAAAGGTATTATCCAAACACACTTTGGTTTTTTGCTTGAAACCTATTTTAATATATGAATATAAACTTCTTTATGAATATAACATAAATAATATATATGAATATAAATATGAATGCTTCATAGAATGACATGTGGGAAAGCATAGACTACTCTATCTTATAATATGTTTTGTATACATTAATAGCTATATTCATTTCCAGGATATTTGAGGTGTATAATCAAGTGCTGAAATCTATACAGTACATATACTTTCACTGTTATGTCAATTTATTTTTACATGTGTTTCATGGACTGAAACTAAATCTTGTAAAATAAAAATGTGTATTCTAGGTACAAAGACAACTTATAGGTGCAAAATTTTAATTAGATTACTTTGATTTAATTTTGAAACGCACCTGGAGCAAAATTCAAACAGTACAATAAAGAAAAATACAGTTGTCACCACAACCACTTTGTTCCCGTCTCCAGAAGCAACCAGAGTTATAAAATTTGTGTGAATTATTCTGAAAATATATGTACACATATATATCCATATATGCATTTATTTCATTTTCTTTACGATAAAAAGTATAGTTTTCTGAACTGTAAGAAAACTATACTTATTTGTTTTATTTGTTTTATTCATGATTTATTTGTAGGGTAAAAAACAAATCAAGGAAATACCCAACATAGGTATTAGATTATGTTTTTAGTTATTAAAAACATTTTTTTTTTTTTTGAGACGGAATCTCACTCTGTTGCCCAGGCTGGAGTGCAATGGTGCAATCTCGGCTCACTGCAACCTCTGCCTCCCGGGTTCAAACGATTCTCCTGCCTCAGCCTCTTGAGTAGCTTGGGTTACAGGCACCCACCACCATGCCCTCATTTTTGTATTTTTAGTACAGACACAGTTTCCTCATGTTGGTCAGGCTGGTCTCAAACTCCTGACCTCATGATCTGCCCGCCTTGGCCTCCCAAAGTGCTGGGATTACAGGCGTGAGCCACCGTGCCCGGCCTACTAAAAAGATCTCAATAGGTAAATTTAAGGAAAAATTAGATACAAACTCATGAAACATTTGCTGTGATGATTTATGCATAAAGTAGTGCACTCAATTTTAATATTTAGAAAACTATAAAACAATTTTGAAATAGTTTTTAACAGCATTTTATTTATTGTGAACCTACATGGGAGAAGATTACATCAATGTACTCATGAGTGACAAAATTGAAATAAATATAAGAATGTCCAGGGGCAGGTATCTAATAAATGGTCTATAACATTTATGGCAAGATGTCAGCCAAATGCAGTGACAATAAAGCCCTTGGCTTTGAATATTAATAGATAAAGTCACTTAAATATCTATACAGAAATGCTAGTTATGGTTTTGTAGCTTTGTGAGCTGAATAGAGTGGAAATGAGTATAACTGAAGCAAAAGATAATTCACTTCTTCTGCCCCACTTTTCTAGGGGAGTGAGGTGGAGAGAGCCACGTTTCCTTCTAGAAATGGGGAAGATATGGAACCAAGGCTTTCCTATTTCCCTGAGTAACTGTGAAGGTCAATGTCTACATTTTTGAAGAAAAAATGTTTGCCTATTGCTCTTATGAGGAAAGAAATTTTGTTCGTCAAGGCTTTTCTCCTTGAAGAAATTTCCCTAAAAATAATTTATATTGGCATTGATATACTATAATTTCTTTTGCATTTAGTTTAGGTCAATTTGAAGCTGATAGTCCAAAGATATATAATCCCTATGTAATATACACTTAGCATTATCAAATCAGAACCCTGTGTTTTTCCTTGGGATTAAGGTTGATTGCTGTTCATATACGTCATGCAAACTTCCAGTGTGTCTTAAAACTATTAATTTCATATTTTACTTGAAATCTTTCTTTATAGTACATGAGAATGAAATAGAGATGACCCATTGCATTCCTCATTATAGTTTCATCACAACCTAAGAAAAATTTAATTCATTTATCCTACCATCTTAATATTTACACACAAACACACACGCACACAAAGCCTCATAAAGCCAGTAGATTATAAAATATTCTGTACCATCTAGTGATCTTTTTATGGCAGAATTCAGCAACTATATCTATAAGTTCATCTCTTTTGTCACCTTACCTACTGTTGAATTTCTCTGGGTGTTTTTCTCTCATGATGTGGAATCTGTGTGCAATGGAGGCATCCTAAGGGGAGAAAATAGAAAACAAAAACAGGATGGTTTATGATCCTATTATCTTATGAAAATGTAGACTAAATTAAAAAAAACATTTTAAAATGAACTTTTATTTACAATATTATTGCCAAGAAGATTATGTGAAATTAGGCAAAAATGTGTGATCCATATAAATTCTATGCAGAAGTGATTTATGTAATAATTTCACGATTGATTATTTGTTACATTTACATCTAAGACTTTATTGCTATTTAATTTCTATATCTCCTTTAATGACTGGCTTTGGCCTCACGTTCAACGTATGTTGAAGATAGCACATATGAGTGTAAATGTCAAATAGTAATGGAAAATATTGTTAAACAAGAGTTAGAAGGATGGCCTAAGTGGAGAAATTAGGAGTACAGAGGCTCCTAATTATTTGAGATTAATTATGAGTAAAAGGATAGTGTGAGGGTGCATGTCTAGTAAAGATAAGTGCAATACTTGACTTCAGAATTTGCTCAGGTTGTCTTGATGTGTAATTAATAACAGTTTGGACCACAAGCAACTTTCTGGCATATCTCGTTGAATAGAAAAAAAAACAACAACAACAAAGAGAAACATTTATTTTTGGGGAATTGGTGACAAATACAATTTGTTTCTGAGACCCCAACTGCATCGGTTCTGACCCTAATGGATGTTTCTTACTTTTAGCAACTACAGAGTTTTTCCATGAGATAGAAATCATACTCAATGTGTGAGACTGGTGAAATACTGCTATCCAAGCTTTTCAAGCACGGACTGCTCCAACTGACTCTAAACAATTATCTCTGTTATTCCAAGTGTGGAGATATTTCCCCATTCTTCATCCACACATGATTAATCACTCAAATGAGGAACTAATATATTTACCAGTCATCTCAACAGAAAAGGGCTATTGTTGACATTCACTGTTAATTTTGTTTCAAAGTGGAGATAAAAGAAAAAGAAAACCAAACTCAAGGAAATAAAGAAGTTGTGTATTTGAGAGAATCTTGAAAACACTAATCAAGGATTAAAAGTCTAATGAATGAAATGAAAGGCTAATGTGCTTACTCATGCATAACAAAGCATGAAGCACAAAAAGAGAGGGACCAATGCCCACTGCAGATGGCAGAGAGTTGCAGGATAGAGCTAACTGTAATTTTTTTCTGTATAAACATTTGATACCCTAAAATTTGTCAAGTAATTGAATTAATCCATGAATGAAAATCACCCAGACATATAGACAGAGGTATATAGAAACAATGCTTATAATAAAGGTTACAAAAATCCCCCTCTACCGTTTAATATTTAAGATGTTATTTTGTTACATATACATGGCCAACTTCTGGTTTGCTAGGAAGTACAAATATCAAGATGGTTCACTTTTATTCGTCCAACGATAACTCTTTAATCTAGTCACAGAGTTCCTTTTTATAAATTTAATTCTATTAAGTCATAAACATATTATACTTTATAATATGAAGTTATCTTACTGTGGTATGAGATTACAGGAAAAACACCTGAACTGGGCTATTTATGGTATATGTAGCATGATCAATTAATTAATTTTGAAATGCACTTACTTTTACTTTATCCCTAATCTCGTACAAAATCAACTTGGAATACCTTCCAATTAAAGGCATACTTTCAGCAGACTAGTTAAACAAAAGCAAAGGAATATGAATCAAACACTAAGAATGAATGATCACTATTGCTTCCCATAGGGAGAGTATCATTGAATTTACTTCTGCTTGAATTGTTTCTGCTAAGTTGGGGAGACTGAGACTTTTAAAAATAGATTGTGTAGTACAATTTTTTTTACAGGTGTATATTTTTGTAATAACAAATTTCTTCCTTTACAAAGCAACACAAACAGAATAGAGAAAGGGAGAGAGGCAAGAAGAGAAGAGGGAGAAGAGAGGGGAGAGACAGCAAAAGACCATTTAAGTAGACTAGACTATAATTGGGTAAACTCCTAGAAACACAGGACTACATAGCCAAAGATAAAACTAATATTAGCTTATTTATCTTCAAGATACTTGGGCAATGGATCATTTAGTTAAGAGGGGAAAAAATAAAACTTAGTGTCAAACACTAGCAGGTCTTTTCCTTGTGTTGAATAGGTTCCACCATAAAAAGAGAGCTGGCATTGCCAAATACAGGATTGATAAGGAACAATGACAGCAGGTGTTCATTTGGATGAGAATTCAGATCCAATTCACATGGGACCCTGTCCCTTTGGCATAACCCCAAAGGGCTTGATAGAGTACTGCCAAAATCTGCAACACTATCCAGCAGGCATTTTTCAAGAGACACTAAAGGTTCTCTAAAGACAGGCCAAATAAGAAAAAGCTAAAATGCCATTTTAAAATAAATTTTACCATTTCTCTCTGAATGCATTACAGTTTTTAGACAACAGAAATAAATCAGCATTACTTCCGCTTCCTAGAAGGCACAAACTCTGAATTCAGACTTTCTACTTCCAAGCCTTGTGACTTCAAACAAATTATTTATTCATTGAGAATCACGGCTTCCTTATCTTTAAAAGAGGATACTGACATCCCTTCAAAGTACCTTGGTGGAGATTTAATATCATTCTCTATAGCAATTGGAACAGTATTCTATATAGCTCATATTTTCATACATCTTATATACAAACCAGTATTTTCTTAAAGTTAAATGAGAATGCTAAATATGGTTAAATGACATATTTTTGAAATATATTTTTAAAGAGTTAAATTGCTTTTTATTATTTCCTTAACCTATATAGCTTTATTTTTAATTAATTAAAAAAATCTAAGAAATGAAAATAAATCAATCTTATTAAAGCAAAACAAATTTAAACCTCATTGTGTTATTCAAACAGTAAAAAAGTAATTAGCAACTTTTCTTGCTATATGTACATATATAAGTATATGCAAATATATGTATATCGAATAATCAGCTTATTAGCCATATCTGTCTCAAATACTTGGTCACTTGTATTTTTCTGAAATGTATTTTTCATTTTTCTGTATAGGCTTATTTATGTTTTAAGTAAAATTGCCCTAAATCTCCAAATTTGCATTTTATGATATTAATTTGAAAAGCTGATTATTTTCTATGGATCATAACATTTTCAATTGAGAGAATATTCTATATGTATTGAGATCCCAGAGCCTATAGCAAATTCTGCTGAGGAGAATATTGTCTTTATAAAATGTAAAATATATGTACCCAAATATTGTCATCAATATTATCTTTTATTCTGTTTAAATAATCTTTCTCTCACAAATAGTTTCTAAAATTTGTCGAGTAAATTGTTCGTTTTTGATGATTTGACCATTGCACCACATTAAATATCTTTTCAATTTTTTTCCATTTTAGAATAGAATATAAATTTAGCCAATTAGAAATGAGTGTCATCAAGAGTTATTCCAAAATCTAATTTTAGAATTAAAAATAATCTTGCATACTATATGGGTTTTTATTGTTGAAACAATTTAGTTCTTCCTTGTTTTTGGAGGAATGAATTCCAATCTCTCCCTGTGTGCAAACTTTTCTTTTTCTCAAAAATTGTAATTTACTAAAAAGTTTCAAAAGCTGGTTTTCGGTGCTGTATTTGTTGAATATTTTGTTAAAGATTTCCAGTAATATTTTTGAAGTGTTATTGCAAACAAGAAAATTGCCAATTTTAAGTGTATACTTCAATGAGTTTTGTCAAAGGTATACAATAACAACAGTCTTTTCCTATGCTTTTGTTCATTCATATTTCTTCTTATGTGGACTACATATTGAAGTCTGTGTCCATTTATCTCTGTATATTAAATTGACTGGGTTCAAGACCCAGCTCTAAATTTTACTGAATATTTTACCTTGAAAAGTTTGCTTAGATTTTCATTATTGTCATTTTCCTATATTAAAATAAGAATAATTTTAATAATAACCTGCCTTGCTTTGAAGATCTGGTGTTCTAATACCTGGAAGATAACTAGAATTGTGCCTGGTGTAGAGAAAGCAAGAAAATAAATGTTAGCTATTACTATTATTGAAATATATTCATGATTTTGAGATTCATAATACCTTCTCCTTTGGTTTATTGAGATGGTTAATTAAATAAATTGCATAATCTTTAAGATGAAGTATATGAGGAAATTTTTGCTTTGGTATTCAGAATTTTTTGGGTTATGCATTCATATATGATAAATTATCTAACAAACTCAAAAGGGTGAGGAATATCATACTATACTTAAACTTCACATAAATATTTCTGCACTAGTACATATGAATATTAACTCAAGGAAAGATAAATTAACAATGTGAGATAGAGCTAACTGTAATTACAGTTATACTAGAAACACTACACTTTGTAATACCACAAAGAGCAGCTTAGTTCAGGTTATAGTTCTCACTAAGAAACTATAAAAATCTGGGTTTTTAAAGCTTTGTTAGATCGAGATTTTAGGTAAGAGATTGTGGTTCTGTATTTCCCATCTGGAATAAAACAATGTTTGCTCTCCTGACAGTCTTTACCTGAATGCACTATGCTCTCCTGACAATCATTACCTGAATATACTATGTATATAAGGCACTATTTTCACCTGTTAATATTTTTAAAGAAAATTACAATAATAGTCACAAGTGGGATTATTTCCCAGGCAGATTGTATCAGATATTGATATCTGTAGTGCTGGGTTGATAAATAGAGCCAGAAGGTTTTCTTCTTTACGCTGCAGAATAGTTAATAATGCATGGGAATTATTTGTTCTTTAATCATCTGTGAAATGTTGGCCTGGCATTTTTTTTTGGAGAAGTTAACGTTTTGGTTTTCTTAATTTCTCTGCTATATTAGTTTTTCTATCTCTTCATAAATTACGTTTTTTATTACATCATCTGTAGTGGGCTCAATGGTGCCCCCCAAAAAGATATCAGATCCTAATAGCTGGAACCTGGTAACTTTTTTTTACAGAAGTGACCAAGTTGATGATTGATATCGATTGGAACCAGTGACCCCTCTCTACATTGCACTTTCTTTTTGCGGGAATAGGAATGTGTACAACTGTGATACTATGCTTTTTTGCCACTGTATTTTGAAAGCACATAACTTGTTTTCTACTTTAACATGTCCACAAATGGAGAGATATTTTACCTGAAGATGGATGATACCAAGTGTCATCTGTATGTGATTTAGGTTATTTACATGATGAGCTTTGCGACTTGGAGCTGAAGATATTTAGATCAGATTTTCTACTTAAGTTGATGACGTAAAGGACTGAGCCATTTGGGGATATCAAGAAGAGGTAAATGTATTTTGCACACAGACATGAATCTTTGGGGGCCAGAGGACAGTTAGCAGTGGGATGACTGTGATCCCTAAACATATCACGTCCTAATCTCTAGAACCTTGAAATGTTACCTTTGATGGTAAAGGTTTTTGAAAATATGATTAATAATTTGGTGATGAGATTATCCAGGTGGGACGTAATTCCCTTCACAATTTCCTTATGAGAGAGAGACAGATTAGACAGGAGGAGACGATGCGACTACAAAGGCAGACATTGGAGTGGTGCAGCCACAACTTAAAGAATGCTGAAAGCCACCAGAAGCCAAGAGCCACAAGAAATGTTTTCTTCTCCATCGCCTCTGGAGGGAGCATAAACCTAGGAGCACCTCGATTTTAGTCCAAGGATATTAAATTTGGATTTATCATCTCTTGAACTGTGAGACAATACATCTCTGTTGTTATAAGCCAACAGGTTTGTGGTAATTTGTTACAGCAGGCATGGGAAACTTATACTTCATCTGTTCATGTAGGGCTTTTTTTTTTTTTGAGAAAAACATTATTCTATAATATTTTAATTCTTTCTTGAATCCATGGTTATTTTGATCCTCTTAATTTGAATTTGCATTATTTTTGTATTTAACACGCAGTTTAGAATCTATAACTTAGCAAAAAGGCATAAGAGCACATTAGAATAGGCATAGCAAAGCCTATATATATGTCAACTCCACAAAGTTGACATACAACAACCAAACAGTAAAATTCTAGAGGTAAAAATTGTTGTTTTGAAAAGAAGGATTTATTTTAATGCGACAATATAGTGTAGATGTTTTCCCCTCTGAATATCATGTTGAATTGTGGTACCCAGTGTTGGAGGTGGGGCCTCGTGGGAGGAAATTAGATCGTGGGGGCAGATTTCTTATGAGTGCTTCAGCACCATCTCCTTGGTGTTGCCACAATGGGTGAGTTCTCATGAGATCTGGCTTCCTAAAGTGTGTGGCATCTCCCCCCACCTCTTGCTCCTGCTATTGCCATGTGAGGCACCTGTTGTCCCTTTGCTTTCCGCCATGATTGTAAGCTTCCTCAGGCTTCAACAGAAGCTTAAGCTGGCGCTATGCTTGCTGTACAGTCTGCAGAACCTTGAGCCAATTAAATCTCTTTTCTTAGAAATTACCCAGCCTCGGGTGTTTCTTTATAGCAAGCAAGAATGGCCTAACACACCCCAGATAGCACTGCTGAGTATCTATTTAAGATTGTATGTGCGGTCTTTCGAAATATAACACATCAAGAATTAGACAATAAAAGTTACATGTATCATAAAGAAAAAGAAAGGCTATCATTATTTATACATGATATAATGTTACATACAGCAAATTCAAAGAAATAAACCGAAATCCACATAAATTGGGAGAAGAGTTTAAAGTTTCCCAGATATAGGAGTAGTATATAACAATTAGTGGAACTGACAACATTAAAACAAAGTAACAGAAAATAATACCATTTACAATGGCAAAAGTAATTATAAATATATAGGTAAAAAGTCTGCTAATCTGAGTCCTATGGGGAAAAATGATAATTACTGAAAGACACACACCACACACACACACACACACACACACACAATCAGTGGAGATACACACTATCCTGAGTTACAAAGATTTAGGGAGTTGATGTTACAGTATCTGAGGAATGATAGAAGCTCTTCTAAATGTGAGCATAGGTAGGAGCACCTGGACTTTTCTCTGCTAGATTGCATTTTTTGTCTTTTAGAACTAATGCTCATGAGGTGTGTGTGTGTGTGTGTGTGTGTGTGTGTGTGTGTTATTCGACAGGAACTCAGATGCATTATGTTGCACATCTGCAATTTTGCCTGCTGTGAATACTTCAGATGGAACCCATTGTAGATTTCTGTTACTTGGTTTTGGATTCCACTGCTGGAACAACCAGGGCATTTTTCTAGAATGAAATAACTTAGAGACTTGGAGAAATACATGATTGAGAGCAAGTTAATGGGATTTAGAATAAAGCAAATCCCTAGAGTAGGATATAGGATTTGCTTAATGGTATATGACAATTCAAAAGCAGATTTTAAATAGGGACACCTGGCCGGGTGCGGTGGCTCACGCCTGTAATCCCAGCATTTTGGGAGACTGAGACAGGCAGATCACTTGAGACCAGCCTGGCCAACATGGTGAAACCTCATCTCTACTAAAAATACAGAAAAAAAAATACCCAGGCACGGTAGTGGGCACCTGTAATCCCAGCTACTGGGAGGCTGAGGCAGGAGAATTATTTGAACCCAGGAGGCGGAGGTTGCAGTGGGCTAAGACTGTGCCATTGCACTCTGGCCTGGGTAACAAGAATAAAACTCCATCTAAAAAAAAAAAAAAATTGGGACACCTTTGTATGAAGGTGGCTGCACCCGTGAGCAGGTTTCAAGTGAATTATTTAATTTCTTGGGCATTTGATATTAGGTGATGGCAAAATTTATAATTAGAATTCAGTTCAAGTTATTAATCTCAAGCTTTACAATCCACTTCATTCTTTTTTTAAAAAAATAATTATCCCATAAAGTTGGACACGGTCATATCACTCTTGTGATTATGTTGCAGAGGGCAGTGATACCTGGGTTATCTGTGAGATAAGGCCTGCCTTACTTCAGCATTTTCCCATTGTCCTTCCCATTCAGGAAGGGCCCCTTGGGAAAGTAGCAGCTATACACTGGGAGAAGGGGCAGCATCATTGTTCCATCAAAAACAGATGGTGGCCTCTAATCTGAAGAAGTGCCCTATTGTAATTGGAGGAAAGTTTACTCTTTTTAAATGACTACCAAAAAGTCTGTGGGAAACCATATAGGATCATGCAGAATACTGGGGTAGGTAAAACACTCATATGTCCAAAGGGACAATGTGAGGAGCTAGTTACCAGACCCAGAGGGAAAGAATTATATGGAGAAAACGGCCTTGGGAGGAAAAGACATCCAGCCCCAGGTGACATTTTCACCGAGGTATCCAGGAACGTAAGAACCTGAACCCTGCTTTATATCCTCTCATCTACTGTGGGGATCTCAACTGGCCAACTCCACCAGAAGAAAGAGGGCAAGGGAAATTTGCTGTCTTCTATACAGGACATTTCTCAGGGACACAGCAGAATGAACAAGGGCAGAGAGAATATCTAGAGAGGCAAACAGAAGCACCCAGAACACAGGGACCACAGTCCTTGAGATTCAATACTTATGGTAGAATGGAGAGCTGTGTGTGCACAGAAGTCTAAAAAGCACCAGTACCAAATCTATGGTAAAGTATTGACAATTATTAATTAAGGTGACCACCGGAGTATCAGTATAAATTGTTTTATATTTTCCACTATACATTATGCATTAAACATTTACATTTAAACTTCAACAATTTAGATTAAAAATATTTCATTAAATCTATAGATTTAATTTAACTGAAGTAAAAGATTAATCTTTTGTCTTATTAAAATTGATACGTAGCATTACCTTTAACCTTTTCATAATGGCAAGAGTCATCCTGTTAAGTAACACATGCCATGTACCGTGGTGGGCAGAGTGTGTAGGGCTATTCACTTTCCATGAAATGACTCCAGACTGCCGAGTGGTAGTTGTGCCTTCTAATCGTTTCAGGATTTTTAACTTATTTCCTCTTCCACCATATTAGACTGTTTAACATTCTAATATGTTAAATTCTAACATGCTGCAAACAACATGCCTGTCCCTAGCAGTTTCCTCCTGTTTGCTTGATTTTAATTTTCATGTGTTGAAAAGAAATGAAACCTTAGAATTTTAAATTTAGAATTGACCATAAATAATGCTCATAGGTTAGACTAGTAAAGTGGTTTTAAAAAAGCCAAGATGAATCTAGAATAGGATCAATAAGCATAAAAGGAGCTGGATTAAAACTCTGTGGACTTCTTCCATAAGTGAATGTTAGTAATTTTCTATGTGAACTTTAAGTTAATCATTGTAACTATTTCTAAATATTTAATTATGCCTACTGCCTAGATTTCCATTTTACTCCAAAAAGTCAAAGTTCTTAAGAAAATTCTTTTTTTTTTTTGGAGACAGAATCTCTCCCTGTCACCAAGGCTGGAGTGCAGTGGTGACACTGGTTGCAGTGCAGTGCAATAGCTCACTGCAGCCTTGAACTCCTGGGTTCAAGTGATCCTCTTGCCTTGACCCCTCGAGTAAGCTGGGATTACAGGCATTAGCTATCATGCCTGACTAACTTTTTTTTTTTTTTCTTTAGAGATGAGAGATGAGGTCAAGCTAGGTTGTCCAGGCTACTCTCAAACTCCTGGCCTCAAGTGATTCTCCTACTTCAGCCTCCAAAAGTGTTGGAATTAACAGGTGTGAGGCAATGTGCCTGGCAAAAATGACCTTTGACAAATCAATTATTATTGGAAATAAAATATATTTCTCATCTGCTGTAAATAAAAACTTATGAAAATTGTAACGGAATATGACAGGATTGAAAGCAAATGTACAAATGATTACTATGAGTCTCAATTCCAAAACAGAAACCCATGACTACAGCTAGGGAATCAGATGAAGAGATTTTAATTAAGTTTTAATAATCTTACTGAGAATTTCTCTAGGTTACAAATATTTCATACAGAAGAGTTCATGAAATTGGGCAGACTAATTCAAAATATGAAAAAAATTGACCTCAGAGAATCTAGAGACAACTTCCAAGAAGAGAATATAAATTATAAATCCCACTCTTGCTCTTTCCTGCATACAATATGTAGCATTAGCAATGCCAGAAAACGTCTGTAATGGTCTTTTCACATAATTAACTGTAAGCTTCAGAAACAAACTTGTAGAAAGAATAAACTTACTATACACTTACTATAACCACAAATATATCATTTCTGTGATTAAAATGCTCCCTTAAATACAAAGTTTCTTCTACCAAGCAAATTCCAGACTCATTTTTAATGGATTAAAGAGATGGAATTTCTCTCAAGGCGTTTATTTTAAATCTCTAGATTTAGGCCAGGTGCAGTGGCTCACGCCTGTTATCCCAGCACTTTGGGAGGCTGAGGCGGGCAGATCACCTGAGGTCAGGAGTTTGAGACCAACATGGTGAAGCCCCATTTCCACTAAAAAAAAAAAAAAGTATATATATAAAATTAGCTCGGTGTGGTGGCATGCACCTGTAGTCCCAGCTACTCGGGAGGCTGAGGCAGGAGAATCGCTTGAACTCAGGAGGAGGAGATTGCAGTGAGCCGAGATTGCGCCACTGCACTCCATCCAAACGGGGTGACAGAGCAAGACTCTGTCCCCCCCAAAAAAGAAAAAAAACCCAACAACAACAAAAATTATTGTCTAGAAATCTAAACAACAAAAATTAGGTCTAGAAATCTAAAATGAAGAAAATTGTACAGAGCATACAATCAGCAACTGAATTAAAAGTGTAATCCAACATGTCACAGAAGAAACAAATCATCTGTGTCTTAACATAGAATTAATCTACTTCCCTAAGTGTCACCTGACAAGAAAATACTTAACAAAAATCTTTACTAAGATGATCATAGGCCTAGAATATTTCACAAACTCTGCCTGTATCTATTGAATAATGTAGGGTTCCAATGTGTTTTGGTCTCCCTCTAATAGAATCCTTATTTCATAGTTTCCATTCCTCTTTCCCAATTAGAAAACAATGACAGGTATATAAACTTTTATAGCTAAAATATTTACTATAATCATTTGAGATTTTGAATTGAGAAATCAAGTCAATATAATATATTTAAAACTGTTCATTTCACAGTAAATTAGATATTTAACTCTGTTTTAGTTTCTGGAAACCCTAAGTGTTTTTGCTGATATATATTATTTTCAATAATCAGGATATCTTTTTCAGTTAAGGCACAAAGGTTGTATCCATCAATTACATTTATATGTCTCAGGTTGATTGGTCATTACAGTATTCATTCAATCTGATAAAAGCTGCAAATGTGTTCAGTGATTTGATGTAATTTCCAAAAATCTGCAAAGAAAGACTTATCATCTTTGAATACCCAAGGGTTTGAAATGTGACAGCATAATACTTAATTTTGCAAAATAAATCCAAGTCAAAACCTCATGTGCGTTTGCAATCATTAAACTGAAGTGGGGAATGACTAAAGCGGTATGAGTGGTCACCAGTAACTTGGGATGAGATGGGAGAGTAAGAGGTAGGGATACAGGCAGCAGTGGAGCCTGAGGTGGACACAAAGGAGGAGGGGAAATGAGATAGAAGAAAAATCATGTTTACTATCTACAAGTAGGAATGAGAACAGATCTCAAAGGTGCGGGAGGAAATAAGCCTGCAATTGAGGCTAAGGGGTCCCTTGAGAATTATATTGGGACAGAGAGAAGGGAGCTGGATAGTGTGGTGGAACCAGAACTAGAAATAATATAACTTTCACGGCAAAAGTCTGAAAGTAAGGTTCTCTATAACATTCATTAACTCAAGAACGCCAACAGTATCGATGCTGCACCAAGAACAGAGTGCAAAGTGCAATTATATAGTTTTTAATCCCATTTAATTTCCTTAGTGAGTCAATGAGGTAAATATTGTTTTAGAGAAAAAGCTGAAACTTAATTGGTTTACATAACTCAGCAAAAATCAAGTTAAGGTAGCCTAAACTTAAACCAGAATATATGTAACTATATGTAAATAGCACATAGTTACATAGTCTACTGTCTCAAAAGGCTTTAGCTTATGAATTCCAAAGAGAATCAAGCTTTATTATAAGAATAATTTCCAAAATATAATTATTTTCTTTATACCTGAAAGACAATTATCTTAATAATTTGGTTAATTTCAATTAGATATCTCAAAGTGACAGCATAGTTTATTTATTTGCATCTCATTTCATCTAGGCAGCCACGTGCCCAGCTAATAAACAAATAAATTCTGATTTTCCTGGGTACCTTTGTAACTAGAAATGGTTATCTAGACAGAGGTCCATTCCACCCTTCATCACTACCACCTTACTCACAGAAATGTGGATTTAATTCCTGAAAGTTGAAAAGGGGGACAAAAAGGAGTCCAGTCCTTTAAAACAACTTGAAGCTGTCCTACTGGCTTTGAACTAACTTCTTCCAGTTGTCCTGGGAAAAGAAGCCTATGACTTAGAACTTTGTTATTGTTCCATAAAGCCAATTACGATCCTAATTGAAACAAAGGTAATCATTTATTCAGCACTTCATTCCTGTGAGAACATAAAATTAGGGAGTCAGTGAATTCTGTAATGGCGATTTCTACAAAATATTTCACTCAATTATTTTTCTTTAGAGACAAAATTACAAAACTTTGTATTTATATAGAGCTGTGTGATTTCCAAAGGATTTTCGGGTAAATTATTCATTTTGACCTGATTAATTGTGGTAATTTTTTTTTTAAATGCAGAAACAGGAGAGATGCTAATGTTTGCCCTTTAGAAAGAATAGATCTGAGTTTAAGGGGCTTTCAAGAGATTATGCAGCTCCCTAGAAGTGAGAATGAGTTTAGTCTTTAAACTCTCAATCCATGACTCATGGTGCTACTTCCATATTGATATGGTTTGGCTGTGTCCCCACCCAAATCTCATCCTGAATTTTAGTTCCCATAATTCCCATGTGTTATGAGAGGGAGCAGATGGGAGATAATTTAATCATGGGGGCTTTTTCCCCTATATTGTCCTCATGTAGTGAATAAATCTCATGAGATCTGATGGTTTTTTAAGGGGAAACTCCTTTCACTTGGCTCTCATATTCTCTCTCTTGTCTGCTGCCATGTAAGATGTGCCTTTTACCTTCTGTCATGATTGTGAGATCTTCCCAGGCACATGGAACTGTGAATCCATTAAATCTCTTTTTCTTTATAAATTACCCAGTCTCAGGTATGTCTTTATTTGCAGCATGGAAATGGACTAATACCCATCTTGTCAAGCCAAATGGATTACTGGATAATTCACTTGATGTTAATTTTCATGAAGAACCACTTCTGCTTTTCTCTAAGGTATTTCATCATTTATTGTTGCTAATGCCATTAGCATCCAATATTTCCTAAAAGAACACATATTATTCAGAAATTTAGAGGCTGCTTGTGTCCATAATTCTATTCTTAACCTAATGGTAGGTTTTATTTAATTAACGATTTAGTTCCTGGAGGATGTTAAAAAACAAAATATCGTTGATTGATTCTTTTTAAATGATAAATAACATTTGTCCTCATTCTTTGTTCTCAAGAATAATATTATTTTAACTGTCCTTTTTTGTAATCAGAGTAATTAAAGAGAATCAAATCAGTAAATTAATAGCTTAAAACCATAATGAGAGACTCCTAATTTATCTAACTTAAGCTAGAAAAATTGAGTTCAACACCCCTCAGCAAAAATATCTCATACCTCAGTGCTACAAAGAACATTGCAAAAAGTGACTGCAGAACTCCCACAACACTAAACTAGTATTTGAAAGAGAATATAGGCCTATTACATTATCCTCATAAATGATTAATATTTAATTCATAAAAGTTTACAGAGATAAAAATGTTTTGTTTATAATGTAATATAAAAATTAAAATCTATTGTGTATCTAGAAAAAAATTCTAGACATAAAACCTATAAGTGGAAATTGCTCCTGTTAATCTTTGCTTTTATTACCCCAAAACAGGGCTATAACTAGTCTATTGAAGACTTTCCTATGGGCAGTAGAGAAAGGAACAATAATGTGAACAGGTTTTATGTACTGCAGAAGGATTAAATCTTGTTGAGGGAGTGAGGAGGTAGCTATTGTCTAGGGTAGGGGGTGATGGCTGGAGTTGAAAGCCCTGAGGGAAAATTTAAAAATACCAATAAAAGAACATATATAAGATATTGCATTGGTGGCATTTAAAATATTTGCTCATGTTTTTCCAAACTAAAAACAAAGGTCTAGTCTTCATGCAAGGAAAATTATCCATATTTTGGATTGTTTGAAGAAAAGAAAATACAATTGACAAATTTGTTAGTGAGGTACAGCTTATAGGGATTCACAGAATTAATGGGTATTAGATGTAATACTTTAATCTCTGTTTTCTGCAAATCATGAACCCCCGCCATGATGGGTTTCTACAGTTCTAGACCTGATGTATTTCTAGGTCTGACCTTTATGCCACCATAAAGTAATTTAACAAACACCTCTAAAAATAAATACATGGTTCACCTCAAAAATAATAAGGGCCAAGAAATTTAAATCCTTTTGATAGCTTACATTCAATAGCAATAACAACTCAATACAATTACACATTTAAAGTACATGACAAAAAAGGGTTAAACTTCAATGGATTGAAAGAAATATTTTAATTATACTGTTTGTAGGTTGTAATAAATAGTAATAGCCATAGTCAAATTTTGCAAACATGGAACTATCCCTGTATGCTTACATAGACATAACCATTTCCAAAACATCTACTTTGAATGCTTAATCTATGCAAACTTTCAGAGGTATATTTGCCTAGTGTTAGTATTTCTGATAAAATAGTTTTATGTTAGTTTCCAGCAAAATTGTTCTCTAATTAGGCAAGTATATGTGGTCAATTATGTTTATTTGAATAAATTATGGATTGAAAATGGAGTTTTATGTTTTACTCTGCTATTTGAAGACTAAAAGGAAGAGATGGTGATGCTTGATGAAACAATGGATGCTAATACCATGTTTTCCCCTTATCTACAGGGTATACATTCTAAGACTCTCAGTAGATGCCTGAAACTGCAGATAGTATACAACCGTGTATATAAGTATATATATGGTTTTCCCATACATATGTACATACCTATGATAAAGTTTAAATTAGAAATTAGGTACAGTAAATAATAACAATAACTAATAATAAAATAGAACAATTATCACAATATACTGTAATAAAAGTTACGTGAATGTGGTGTTTATCTCTCCCAAAATATTTTCTTGTACTGTAGTCACCCTACTTCTTGGGATGAAACAAGATGATATGAAGCTTACAGGATGAGACAAAGTGAAGTGAATAGGCACTGTGAATGTAGCATTAGGCTACGAGTGACCTAAGTGGCAGGTAGCATATTCAACGTGGATTCCCTGGACAAAGGGATGATTCAAGACCTGGGTGGGAGGTCCAGGGACGGTCCAAGATTTCATCATGCTACTAGAACAGTGTGCAATTTAAAACATATAAATTGTTTATTTCTGGAATATTTGATTAATATTTCAGACTATGGTTGACTGCAGTAACCGAAACCGTGGAAAGCACAACCACAGATAAAGGGGACGACTGTAATATTAAGCATTCTACATTTCTGGACTTATCCAGCATGTAAACTTCTCACATACAAAAAAGTCATCATAAAATACCGTGGCTATCATGGTATCACACACACACACACACACACACACACACGGCTATGTATACATCATAGCAATTAAACTGAAATGTGATGTTAATCATATGCCATATCCAATATAAAATCTATAATTACATGTATGGCCAAAATGCTCCACGTTATTTTGGCACCGATGTATTAGCTTCAATGTTTCAAGCTCTTTGAAGGTTTAAAATATATGAAAATGCTCTGCGTATTAAATTATTTTAAAGGCCCCCTTGTTCAGAACAGTACATAATCAAAATATACTGTCTTATGGAAGTATTCCTTAAAAGAGTATATTTTCTATGATATTAACTTAGTAGTCAAGTATTAGTATTAGTTCATTTCTTATCTAGCATTTTATCTTTTATATTCATATAATATTTTAATTTTAGAATTTTATAAAATGAGATTTTAGATGCCTAACAAAATGTATAAGCATCTTGAGACAATCTACACTTAGTGATTCAAACGGGACACTCTTTTCTGTATTGTGCTAATCTTCATTTGTGACCCTACCCACCAAAAGAAATAAAAATCAGTCTTTGCAAATATAAGAATACAAATTTAGCCTACCATTTTTCATCTTTTCAAATAAGCAGTATTTATGGGTTAACCACACTTATGGCTTAATATGGCATTCACTTATTAAGAATGATAACCACCTTAAATTAGTCTCACAAACAAAATATTATGGGACACCTTGTATTGCAATGTTTTGCCAGGCAAAACATCACTCATTCTCTGACATCAAATATGCAAAGTGAGTAGAAGGTTGAAAGCGCCTATGACTTTTTAAAGGTATTCAAAATTACACATTTGTAAAACACTGCTTTGCTTCCATGATTTAGTTAAATCATTTTATGTATTTCAAATTGTATGTCTTTGTTTCACTCTAACGTGAAATTTAAAAAAATACATACACTTGACTAGTATCTAGTCCTACTAATATATACAATTCACGTGGATCTGCATGTTATACGGCTTCATGATAAAACAGTAAACTATCTTCACAAGATTAGTAATACTATTTTTTAAATGTCTTCAAGAAAGACAAAGGTTTAATAGGCTAAATTTGATAGTATTGTTGATATGTAGCAGAATCAAATTATTTATTTTCTGTTGCTTAAATGAAAAGCACAAATATATTCCTATTGTATTTCAAGTTGACCCATGATTCTCTAGATGTAGTCCCCACTAATCAGTGGCACCACTGAATTCAGAGACAAATCCTTCCTGATACACACAATGGAAAATACTTTAATAAGTGAACACATAAGAATCTATAATACTATTGCACAAAGAGAATAATGGTCAACAAATGGCTCTTTTAAAATGCATTATTTGTCACTAAATACACTGCCATTATAACAAGAAACCTTTTGTGCTTTAAAAGGGTATGTTTCTCAGTAAAATATTTATGCTTTTAGAAATTACCAGACTATACAGCCCCTGCACAACAATTTCACTGTTATTACACAAAATTGTAAATTATTTCTTTTTAAATTATTAATGCAATTGAAAAAAGAATTTTTCAGGCTCATAGTCTTTTGAAAGGACAGCAAAATAGACGAAACAAAACCAAGATGACAATTTCAGCATTTAAAATCTACACATGATAATTCAAACAAATGTTATGACATTTAAGATAATGAAACCCTTCATTTATTCTACTATCTGGTATGAGTTTTATTTCACATATAAGGAGTCAGAACAGATGTCCAAATATTGTAATGCCAAAAGAAAGTTAGGGCATATCTTGATTAATACCCTCAGAGCAGCCTGTAGTGTCTCTTTAAAACTGGCATGGTTTACTTCAAAACAACTATTCAAAATCCATTCTAGGAAGCCTAGCTAGACAAAGATTCCCAAGACAAAAAGAAAACAATAAAGCTTAGTATAACCCTTTTAGCAATGTGAGTTGCGCATTATTGACAGACCATTCATTGCAATCAGTAAATGATTAATTGCAAATTTGTTGCTAAATTGACCACACAAAAGAGACAAGCTTCAGGCTACTGTTAAAGAGGAAAAACTTATGTTAAAAATTATTGGAGGCTTCTTGTAGTGAATTAATTCTAATCAATACACTTTTTGACTACACAGTGGAATAATGACTTCCTTAAATATCAGAGGTACCCATTATTGTAGACATTCAAATTAATAATTAACCTACTGACTTGCATTTTTAAAAAATTTACTGAAGTAGCTTTTTCTTTTGCCTTACCTTTAACAAATAAATAGTTCATGTTTCATCAAACATGTGCATAAGATTTGTTTTTGAATTTCAAATGTAGATTGCAGAAGTAATGCCCATATGGTCAAACTTATAATAATTGCCTGAAGCAATTTGTTCTTGGGTTTTTATGAAGATAAACCTCAGTGGCATATTAAAAATATAAAAGTTTAAAAGGTGATAAGATAGATGGATGGGTATTTGTTTCTCAGTTACAAATGGCTGTGCTTTACAAAAATGGTGCCTTTGGGGTTCTTTTATTCATATCAGAATGATCAAGCAAAAATGAGTGGTATAAGGGTACAATATAATATTTTGCACAAAAGGAACATTTTCATCAAAATAACCTGCAAAGTCATTTTCAGAATATTTATTGAGCATTTATTGTATGCCAAACACTGTGCTAGGTTCTGAAAAGACAAAAATTAAATAAAACATAGAACTTCTGTTAGGCAAATAATATTTGTAAATCTCTTCTTCCCTTAACTACTCATTTTTCTTTGAAACTTATTGGGAATGCATCAGTGACAAAGAGGCAGAAACATTATTCTAACGTTTTTGAAAACAGAAGCAATAATTTTTGCTACAAAGATGAAAACAGAGGATAAATAAAGCTGCTTCAGATATTTATAATAATTTGATGACTAAAAAATTATGTCAGTGATTATGTAGTCCTATTTCTAGGTAAGGTATCCAAAGTCACTACAGCTAATAAGGATATATTTCTAAAAATTATGTGAGGGTGCTTCAAGGTCTATATCGTAGGAGGTGGGGGAGTGGTAAGAAAAGTGCACATCTTTAAAATGTGGTATAATATATACAATGGAATACTACTCAGCCATAAACAAATGAAATAATGTCTTTTGCAGCAACGTGGATGGAACTGCAGGCCACTATTCTAAGTGAAGTAACTCAGAAATCAAAAACCAAATACGATTGTTCTTATTTATAAGTGGGAGGTAAGCTATGGGTACACAAAGGCATACAGAGTAGTATATTGGACATTGGAGACTCAGAAGAGGGGAGAAAGAGAGGGGGGAAAGGAATGAAAAAATACCTATTGCATATGATGTAAACTATTAGGGTGATGGGTGCACTAAAATCCTAGACTTCACCACTATACAATTCACCCACATAACGAAAAACTACTTGTACTTCTAAAGAGATTAAAATAAAAATTTTGAAATAAAACATAAGAAATGTTTTAAAAAAAGAAAAGTGAACATCTTTAGTTTCTACAGTAGCCCTCTATATTGAGACTGTGTTATACTTTTGGGATGACTTTACAAAGAACTATGAAGTCCATCCCCCCATATCATAAAATGCCTTCCTTAGCTCTACGTTCCTAGGCTCTCCTAATGGTATTTAACAATCATGTCACTATATTCCTCAGTGTACTTTCAGCCAGGCATAAATGACCATAAATAGCCTCTGCTGCATAATCCAGAGCACCAAATGGCCTGGAGCTAGCAGACAAGAATTGGAACTTTGTTGCATCACCCCAAATAACAATAATTCACTAAGTTATTGAATGTTGTATGTTATTATGCAGAGAGTGAACAAACTGACATTCAACAATGCTAGATAATTTGTGCAATACTGCAAAACCGATAGGTGGGTTCAGCTGGTATTTGAACACAGTTCAATTGCTTCCTTCTGTTCTAGGAGATGGCTTGTTATCTTATTTCCACAATACCCACTGAATATTGAAAAAAATTGCTTTATATAACCAAGTGACACTCATGGAAGGACAGCTGATTTTCTAGCACTCAAAGCATACGTTTTGTTGTACATTTAACTTTATTGACACAAAGATGCATTTAATATATTCTTATTTATGGATTATGTTCCATTTTTGAGTTAGATTCTTAACTGTTATAATACATGGGGAATATCCATGCTTTATTGTATCTGAGAGTTTTAAGTATAGAAATATTTTTCACTTAAAAAGGTATGTAATTTATATCTATTTCTGCTTAATTTGTGAAAACAATCTTTTAAAGCAAACAATAATTGTCTTAGTGAAGCAGATTTGCCACCTTACACATTCCCCTTAACAGCATTTGTTGATTTGTTGAAGATGCTTACCTTGCTCAAATCTGTTTAAATCTCATTAAAATATATTCACAAACAAGTGCTCCATTTTTAAAATTGCTCTGCTAAGGATACATTAATACAGTCAACTTAATTAACACAAAGTATTATACAATCATAATGATACAAACTTAAAAGGAAAATGGAATAGGTAAAAAGTCATCAAATTTTAAAAACTTGAGTGGTCTGTAGAAAGTCAAGACCAGAGATTCAGAGAATAAAATAACCTGTCTAAATGTTAATGCTGAACAGGAGTAGAACTAAAGTGTTCTGAATTAAAATGCAGGCATCCTTTTCGATTTTATGATTAATCATCAGAATTAAAGTCAATTGAAGGTAATTTTGGGGAATTGCTAATGTAGTTGATTTTTTTGCCTTGAAGTTTACAGCATTCTGTCAAAGCATGCTATAATTTATCCAGTAGTACTAGTACACTTTTTGTTAGGAAGGAAAAGAGAATCCAACTAATTTGTATTTTGCAATGAGTAAATATTAATTCCAACAGAATAACAATGTCAAAATTACCAATTACCTTATACAGCAATATAGTTTATTTACTTGCAGTAAGTTTACCAATTGCTCACATAAGGGAAATAGATTATATTTGGTAAGGAAGGTCAAGAGAGAGGAATCACTTGGAGATGGGCTGGAAACTGGGTTTTGAGGATGAAGAAAAGACATTGTGTGTAAACATAAAGGATTTTGAAAGTATGAAGGTAAAGAGTTTTAATTTCATTTGATTGGGAAGTTTAGTCCTCTGAATTAAAAATTCTTGAACAGAGGTAGAGAAAAGGTGTTTCTTAGAGATGGGCATCATTCTAAAAAGATAACTCTGTGGTTCGGTTTTTGAGTTATTATTATTATTTTATAAATGATAAATTTTGCACTGGTTGCTTGAGTAGTAAAATGTAGCAAATAGTCCCAAACTTCTATGTGTTTAAAATTATTTTCTGACCCTTTTACTGCTTTTTGCCCAGAAAGATAACTAAGTTTGTTCTGGGCTGGTATCTAGGAGTTAATATCATTTATTATTATTGCTTGAGGCTGAGACTTAACAACTTTGGCAGGAAGCAAGTCTTCATTTGATTTGAAAAATATGGTTAATTTTGCAGTATGTTTTGCTCATTCAGAATAATTCTTCAAAAGAAATATGGGTGAGTATTTGCTAGCATGATCCACAAAAACATTATTGGCTATCACCCCCGAAAGATTAGTTTTGGTTTGATTTCTCTCTCTTCTGGCTTAAGTCTTCTTAAATACCAAAAGTTAGAATGAAGACATGGCAGATCAGTGATAGATTATCATAATCATAAAATCACAAAGGTGGAGCCTCACAGATCATCTTGTTTGAAAATTCTTTTTACAAGCAAGGAAACTGAGGCAACACCTTAAATGGAATGATTTACAAATAATGAGCTGGTGGCAGAGCTATGGCTCATGATTCCTAGTACATAACCTTTATACTACATAAACTAACGTTAATATCAAGTAGTGGAGAAATCAAATATTCTTCTGAAACGTAAATGACAGAAATTGCTCAACGCATAGCCTAGTGTAGTAAGATAAAGGAAAGAATGATTAAATATTTTCCAAATGTGGAAACAAAAAACATAAGAACTGTCATAGTGAATCAGACCCGTGGCTCATCCCAGCGTTTTCTTTTAGGCATTGGCTTTGAGAAGAGAATACATTTCTTTTCCCACAGGTCAACTTCAAATGTTAGAAATTCAAATAAGTTGAACCAGGACTACTATAACCTAAACAGGTTATTTTCCCTTGTGGAGTTGATATTCACAAATTCGTTCTGGCCTTTTTCAATACTTCACATATTTTTATGTTCCCTAATTTTATATGCTCCATAACATTTTAAAACTTTTAAATATTTTATTTGCTGTAAATCCATGCTAACTTTAAAAAATAAAACAATATCCTCCTTTTCTTATAGTCTAAATTTTATTAACATCTTTGCCCTTTAATTGTATTGATCCAGACTATAAGTTTTCTTAAACTTCACCTTTTTGATAAAAGAACAAAGTGTTTTCAAATTATTTTTATTGATCAGCCTTTTAAATAAAATTATTTTACCTTTATCAGCATTTAAAAATAGGTATTTTTTATTATGAATTTGTTTATTCATTGAACCCTTATTCTATGTTTAGTACTGGAGTAAGGGTTTAAGATAAGAAAATGAGCAAAACTAAAAAGTTTCTTTTTTTTTTTTTGCTATCATCTTTCTTAACATAGTACAATCAAGAGTACAAGTTTATTTCAAGTAGCATTTCCATATATTTGGTAAAAATCTTTTTACCTCCATGTTTTTAATTTCACTATTATTATTAACTATAAAAAATAAAAAGTAAATAATACCTACAGGTATTACTCCTACAGGTAAGCAGTCTAGTGGTGTTTTAAGCATGGTGCCTGGTAGTTGGGTGTGAAATTGGTTTCGGTACTAGGTGATTGATAGAAGCTCAAAGGACCTTATGGAGTCTACTAGTGAAGATTTGAAGGACAGTGAGAAAAGTGTTATTGAGGGCTAGAAGAAACAGGACACCTGTTGTATAGCGGTGAAATGTTTAGCAACATTCTTGCTTCTTTTTACATGAAAAATATAAAAGATATCTATAAATATGACAACGGCTGTAAACATTTCTAGGCAAAATGTAGAAAAGTGTTCAGACATATTCTAGCTGCATATAATAATAAATGGGACAAGAATAAAGGAATTTAAAGTTTTAAGGCAAAATTTACAGAAAATATTAATAAGCTTGATGAGTTTGAGGATAAAACTATTTCTCATCCTGAGACACTCCCAGAAAAAATATTCTCAAGATAAGAATTGGCTTCAGGGAAAAAATCAAATCCAGTGTACTACCAATAACATGGTGGGATGTAGGGTTATAGGAATCACAAGGTTGTGACTGTATGATTTTTGTTAAAACCTTAAAAATATTTAAGGGCCTGCCCAGGAGGTCTTCTAGAACTCTTAAGAGAATGCTTTATAGATGGATTCAATTAATAGGGATCTTCTTAAGGACAGTGTCCCAAAGTAGCATCTCAAGTTAAAGAAATATCATCAGGAGGAGGTATATGGTTATGGCTTTTGTCTGATTGAGCAGACTTATAATTTAATACATAAGAAACATACAAAGTTTTTAAAGGAATGCTTATAGTTTGGCTAAAAGTGATAGAAACAGTACAAAATGAAAAGAGGTTGTTGAACCTCCAACCCACTGTGAGAAGGCAGCAGGTGGAGAAACTTGCTTAATGAAAAACACAAATATGTGTCTCTGGAAAAGAGGTAATGACTCAAACAGAAGAATCAAGAGCTCAGAGAATCATCTCCAGGAAGCTGAACTGAGTTAAAAACAAGAAACTGGCAATACGTGTTCTGCTGGATTTCATAATTGCTATGAACAAACGACTGCTGTGTATTTTGTGTTTCCTTACTTTTCGAATGGGAGTGTCTATTGCCGTTATCCTATGTCATTTTATGTTGGATGTATATATGAGGTGCAGATAATTTGTTTCTTTAGTTAATAGGTTTTTACTTCAAGATGAACTATACTCAAGGAGCTGTACCTGAGGAAGTACACTCAGGAACCCCATCTATACCCTGACCCGATTTAAATAATGGGGTCTGGACTTCGAAAAAAATACCATAATGGGATGAGGTTTTTGAGGGTCTTGGAAGATGGTGAGTATATTTTGCATGTGGGATTGCAATATATTTTTGGGTTAAGAGGGTGGACATTGTAGCTTGTCTCAATAGTAGCTGCCATTATTTTTTTCCCTACTTGTTCACACATGTCATACCCCAGTGAAAGAGGAAGTCTATTTATCTTAATGTCTTGGATGTGGGCTTGACTAACAGAATGTGATGAAAGTGACATTCTAGGCATAGCAGCTTTCACCTGTTTCTCTTGGAAAGCTTGTTTTGGAAAAAACCAGCTTTCACATAAGAAGTCCAACTAATCTGTTACCTTCATGTTTTGAGATGAGAAAGAAGCCTTCTCCTGGAGAGAGAGAAGTCAGGTAGAACCAAGGTACTAGGCATGTGAGTTAAGAAAATATTTTAGAATTTTATCCCCAACCCCAGCTGCCAGAGCTAATGCCCATGAATCAAAGAAAAAAACATCCAGCTATGCACTTTCCAAATTCTCCCCCTACAAAATTGTGAGTAAAATAAAATGGCTGTTTAAAGCCATTACACTTTGAAGTCACATGTTACACAATATACAACTCTTAAGTAAACCAAACACAACTATACTATCATTTCAGGATTCATTTATGATTCTGAAGTACTTTTGGCAATAATTAGTTTTCTGGTGGGAAAATATTATGTTTACAAGTTGGAGTCTTAAATGTAGTTGATAGAAATATAGAGATCGCAAATTTTGACATTAGATTGGGAACTTAAATTGAGGCCTGATTTAGATTATACATAAAGTATCTATATGCATAATCCTTAAAAATATGACGTAATCTATATAACACTATTCTCTTCACAGAGCACCCCAACTGCAAAAGCACTCTTGCTGTATGCACTGATCATTCAAATCCCATCACAATTTCTATCTCTTTTGAAATAAACATAGCTAGGATTCTGGCTTTCAACATTCCTTTCCCATTCACCTACTCCTCTCATCTTCAACACTTTCCAATCTTCCCCTAAAGGATCAGTTTACTTACAGAAAACTGGAATCAACAAAAGAACCACTAGACAGCTTAACATTTGAGAGGACTAGCTCTTTCTTTGACTTTCCGCCTTCACTCCAGTAACTGTTTTTCTCCCTTGTGATTTATGCCTCTCCAGAATCTAATTTCTGTAAAATATCTGCGTGCTTGTGCTTCTACCATTTTTTGTTGCTCAACTGCTCAAAAAATATGTTTCTTACCTATTTCAACGTGTGTAAGATCTACTGCTGAATCTACCTGATATTAATTGTTCTTACAGGGACAATAAAGCTTTAAGTTTGTAAGTTTTTAGAGACAGTTTGGTAAGACGTGATTCTTAAAACTCTTTTGAAAAACTAACTCCACATTTGTGTGTCTGTCATCTCCAAGACTAGTCAATCCCTGCCTATCACGTTTTCCCAAAGAGGAGATGGTCATTTGAACAGACTGCTTTCTCTCTTCTATAACACTGCATGAATTACTTCTATTACCTTATTTTTTACCTATTTTAAATTTATATCATGATCTATATTTTGACTCATTTTTACTTAATATAAAATGTTAATCATTTAATTATATTGGGAGTACCCTTGAGGCAATAATAGATTCTTATCTTTTTATGGAAGTGGTTTTAAAAAATTGTAGAAATAAAAAGGTGGTTTTCAACAAATAGTATAAATAAGATTAACTCCGAGATTTATTCTATGGGTCTGAGATGAGGCTAAGAATCTGCATTTCACTTACTTTAGGATTCCAGTTGTTTCTGGTGCAGATGGCCAAAGACTATATAACAAAATGCTGCTTTAGACAATAGGGATGTGATTTAAGACAATTTCCTATAGTAATGTAAGGCAGTGAGTGACTAAAGGGCAGAGTCCAGTTAGAAAACCTTTGCAAAAGTCCAGAGAAGATATCAGGAGAGGGCTGATCTACACAGAAGCATTAGCAATAGAAAGGAGGGGACAGATGGAAGCTAAACTAGCTATTAACAAGTTCCTGAAACTGTTTTCTATTAAAGCTGCCTTAGAAAATGAAAATGTACTGTTGTAAGCACTAAAACAAACACAACCAAAAAGATGTTTTCTTAACTGGGAAATTATGATGTGCAGTTATGTTTGGTATCTAAATGCAAATTTTGCATGTAGGCTGCATTTATGGAAGAACTGAAAACAACCACAATACACTATATCATAGTAGAAACAAAACAGACTAGCTGTACTTGGCATAGTAATGATAAGCCCTTTAAATTAAATCTTTATGCAGATTCTATTTTATACTCCAAACTTTTCACGGAGCCTTGTGTAATTCTGATGTGTAAACCAACAAACAGAGAGGCTCTGTGTATGGAGTAGCTGGTTTGGATACCAGCTGGCTTGGCTGTGCGCCTTTCTAATGGTAATGAAGTCACACAGCTGCTAGGACAATCAGCTGGAGTTCAGATTGTCACTAGCTAAATGGATATCCATTGACTAGCTTCTTATCCGGACTCATTAAAGTTTAGTATTGACAAATAGTGGCTGGAGGTTTACAACTAAGAGGCATGTAGAAATGAACTTGTTGACTATTTTTTCCCTATAGCTTTTGCTTTGCGACTCACAGAATGTCATTCATCTGCTTGAGATGCGTGATGACTAATGCACTGTAAAATTTTAAGCACTCTTCTGCTTATAATTTTCAAAGTGAATGAATGTTCTGAAGCAAGTAGTCACAGGCATCAATAAGAAGTTGTCAGTATATGAAAACACAAAGAACAATCAGAAAGTACTATTTTTCTTTAAAACAAAAAGAAGGTATGATTTGCACAAAAAGTTTATAACTTGAGGTTGATTTTTATTTTAAATATTCTTATAGGTATTTTACTGGATAATTTCTAAGAGTTGACTGCATCTACACTAGTCAACATGCCACTAAATACTAGATGATTTCTTTTAACCAAGCAAATTGGATAGATAAGAATAGTCACTGGTAATTTTGTTAATTCGATAGTCATCTCTTGAACATGCTAACACTTTTCCAAATCCTCAAAGGAACAAGAGCCAGAAATCAACACCTGTTGCGTCAGAAGTGAAGAATAAGCCTTCATGTTGATAAAGCTCTACAGTGCTATCTCTTAATCCCTGGCCTCACTGAAGGCATAGAGCTTAGATATAATGTTCCATTCCTTCTCCTCATATCCTATGCAGTTTGTGTTCTTAAGAACATGTTTTGTCTTGTTTCAAGAATAGACTAAACTTGGCCAGGTGCAGTGGCTTACACCTGTAATCCTACCACTTTGGTAGGCCAGGGCTGGCAGATCAACTGAAATCAGGAGTTTGAGACTAGCCTGGCCAACACAGTGAAACCCCATCTCTACTAAAAATACAAAAATTAGCTGGGCGTGTTGGCACGCATGCTAATCCCAGCTACTCAGGAGGCTGAGGCCAGAGAATTGGTTGAGCCCAGGAGGCAGAGGTTGCAGTGAGCAGAGATTGTGCCACTGCAGTCCAGTCTGGGAGACAGAGTGAGACTCCGTCTCGAAAAAAAAAAAGAAAAAGAAAAAATAAATTCAAACTTACTTCCCCACTCATTGTCATTACAGACTAACTTCTACCTTTCACAACTTTGCTGCCTTGTGAAGGTTTTGAAAACACTGGATCCATGCTACCCATCTTTTGCCTCCAAAGACCAATGTAAAATTGCCTCCTGACTGTGTGTGTGTATAATTGTCTGCCTTAGACTATGATAACACCTTTAGGCTCTTTGTGAACTAGAAAAAAAAAGTTAGCAGACCTTCCTCAAGAAGATATGGAAGTAGAAAATGCTAGAGCAATACAAAATGTGAATGACGCTCAAACGCCAGTAATTTGCTTCTTTACCATGTCCTCATGTGTAAATTCTCTTTCCCTTTCCTTGATCTACAGGACACTTGCTTACTTTCCAGGTCTCTTTCCTGCGGATTCCAAAGGCAGAGCAACATTCTTCCATTGTCAGTAGTGTAATTAAAAATGTTCTCATTTTTATTCATGACCAGATTTTTTTTAATAATTCTGCCTAATATCGTCAAGTGTAAGTAATACAAAGCAGGCCTATGGCATTCATTGTTAAATGTATACTCTCTAGCTCACAATGTGAACCACAAAAAATATTCCAGTTGTGGATTCCAGCTGTTTCTAGTGCAAATGGCCAAAGACTATACAACAAAACACTTCACTAGACACGATGACTAACCACTCTTGCTGGTAACTCAGAATAAAGATTTTGGCAAAATTTTCTGATTAGAGTATAGAATTTCATGCCTCCCACAAATCAATAGATGTAAACTCACCCACATAAAGGATGTTGTCTTGACTCAACAGAGCAAGCTTAGTGCAAGTCCAGACCTTCATATAATGTAAAAGTTTTTGTAAGGCAAAATGGAAAATTCCTACAGTTAAAAACTTTTGCTTAATCATGTTTTAAACTTCTTAAAGAGAAAAAAATAGACTATGTAGCTATAAAACATTTATAAAAAAAGGTAGACAATATGCAAATAAAGTTTCTGTACATTGGCAGAGAGCTGTACCAGGATTTAGAAGGCCTAGCTAACTCTGGGAACTCAAGCAAGTCATTTACTCTCTCTTGATTTGATAAGCAAAATAAGAGTTTTGATTTCATGAATTCATTCATTCGTTCACAAAACAAAGATGTGCCATAGATTCAGCAAGGCACTGGAAAATTGGAAAGCCATGCACTAACCTCTGAGGGCAGCATACCTGGAATCCCTAGAGTCCCTGCCAGTCCAGGATACTATAAGTGGGTGAATAGAGATATCATTCCTTGGAATTTTCCACACAAAAAAGAACAATGACTGCTGATATTCTCTGCTATGGCTAAGGCTGCTGGTACTCCTTGATACCCTGTAATTTGCTGTCTTTTCCAGCAAGTTGACCATTGACTAGCTCTGGCCAGTGGATTGTAAGTACAAGTCATATATATCAATTCTGGCCCAGAGTAGTTATGTATCAAGAGTTCCATTTTTTGCCCTCTTTTCTATTCCATCTGCAGGCTGGATGATGCCAAGGTGACATACAAATTTGTATTCACATTGTGAGGACAAATATGGCAGAGGCACTAGCTGCAAGTGCCTGATGTCTGGGTTATTTAAAAGAGAGCAGCCTGACTGATAGACAAGATATAACACAATAACTTCTATTGTGTTAAGCCATAGAGATTTGAAGGCCTGCTTGTTGTTGCAGCATAACCTAGCCTAGTGTGCTTAACTCAAACAACTATATATTATTATAAACCTCACTCAATGACATCTAAAATTAAGAGCAATGTATTTTTTGATGCTTTTTATGGCAATTCAGAATCTAGTATCTTACTCACTGGGCATCATAAATTAAAATTAGTATTTAGATTCTGATATTTTCTATAGGGCATATTGCCAGTTTTAATGAAATACTTAACTCCCCTGAGCATACTGTCAGAAATGCTCCAAAAATTCTTTAATGTGCCATGTGAAAGTCTCAATGGTCTCTTACTAATCAACATTATAATGGAAAATACACATACTAGTTAATAATTAAATATGTCAAACCATAAAGTATATGAAGATATTTTCATTTTGTATTACACTTCGCACAGAAAATTTCACAGTGTTCTCATTTTTTACTACTGTTAGGAGGTATCTGTCATTTCCATTTGTTCTTTCACCTTTTCTTTTCAGGTATCCAGGGAGGGCCATATGTTGAACCAATGTGATACCCCCTGAAGCAGGCTTTCCTCTTTAGTACGCTACATCTTGCAGCATTCTATGTACTATCTATCGAAATTCCATTATGTTGGCACAGGTCTGACCAACTTGCAAGTAGGCACAATGCCAAACATGCAGATGGCAGGAGGGGAAAGAGCCAAAAAAAATGTGAGTCAACTGTGGGTACTGATGGCAAAATTCCCAGAAATGCAGGTCCAAACACTTGTCCATCCTAAGCTTATAGTACATACTTACAGAGACACAGATTTGTCAACAATAATCTAGCACTGAGTTAGATCAATTATTTAAAATATTTTAAATCTACTTTTGGCTACTGTGGGTAACAACAAGGCAATGATTCAACAAAGGTTGGTGTTTAGTCTTTCGTCTTTACCCAGATGACTTCTCAATAGACAATCAGGTGGCATATTTAAACAATTATTTCTACCTATATTAGTTATGCATAAAGGAGAAACATGTGTCTTGTCTTTATTTATATAAACTATATAATTAAAACACAAGAAAAATATTAAGACATGATACACTGAGACTAAATACTGTTAGCACAGTAGGGCTCAAATTGTGGCTCTATTAAATATTCTTCCTTGACCTCTCCTGCCTGCTTGATCAAAAAAATTTATTGTGTTTTATAAACTAGTAAACTTCATTATCAGGATTGGATCTGTGAATGCATAAAATGAATAGTACCTGATTTGAAGATCTTTAAAAGGCTCATTCATTTAAATAATCCATTTTCTGCTGTTTTGGCAGTTTGCCTGAAATGTCTTAAATTATTGCCACTTAGGTTAAGCTATTGTATCTCCTGAAGGTGTTGATTTTAGAAGGAAAACATTTTATTGAGAAAAGAATAAAATTAGGTTTTGAATATATAGGTAGGATGAAGTTTAATCATTGCAGTAAATGCTCCTTAGCAACTACTGTAAAAGGCTCCCAGAATCTCTACACCTTACTTATGAGCTTTAATAAGGACAATTCCTATTAAATCAGTTTTAGGGAGAGCATCTGTTAGATAAGTTGATACTGAACTTCTAGAGGTAAGGTTGAAAATACTTTGAAAATTAATTTGTGGTATAGAAGACCTATTTAATATGTTTCTCAATGAGTCATATAATTTAGTCATGTCTCTTGACCCCAAATCTAGTGTTTTTGTTACTATACTATCATTCTGACATTTTACAGAATTGAATTGGTTCATTTATATAAGCATTTTCAGTTTAAGGTATATGTAGGAACATCACATTCATTCTTCAAGTGAGTATTTTATGAACAATGTCATATAAATTTAGAATTTTAATCTAGCATGAAGAAAATAATTTGCCCTTTCAAAAGTGAATCTTTACATCCTGCCACATTTCCAGAAATTACTTAAATTCCAGCATTTAGTACACATGACATTTGGTCTCTCTTTTGATTGGACACCATACTGCCATTTATGTTTTGATTCCTGGTCAATTTATGTCTATTGCCTACAGGTATAGCTTGTATACCAAACACTGAAGGCATATAGGAATACCTCAGAGATATTGAGGGTTCAGTTCTAGAACACCACAATAAAGCTAATACTGTGGGAAAGAGAGTTTCTGGGGTGCCAGTTGAGTTGGTCTCCCCTGTGTGAGACACCCACAGGGAGCCATGGGTGGCCTCTGAAGAGAAGTCTCCCTATTGCCTTCATGTCTTTATGCCCGGAGAGCATAACCGCTCAGCGGCATGCCACAGGTTGCTCAGGGAGATAACACTCCCTTGAAGCAGTGGAGTATAATCAAATATCTTGGCTCCTCCTGAAACCCACTCCCACCCATTTCAGTCCTGATAAGTTAAAGATCTTAAGTAGTTTAGACACATGCCTTTGCTCAAGGAAATTCACAGAAACCGCCACTGCTATACATCTTACTGAATGACTCACGAGTTCTCCTTCACATATTAATCCTTTTCTTCATCGGTTCCTCCCCCTCTCATCTGCCCTAAGAACAAAGGGCTTATAAACCAATAAATCGGGCAGAGCCCGAGAGCTCTGGGCCGTGAGCAAGCCTCCAACGCTCTCGTCCCCTGGACCCGCCCTTTAAAAGCTTATTCTGTCTCTTTCTAACTCCTTTGTCTCCGCCAGACTCGGGGTACCTGCTGGGTGGTGTGGGGCTGGTTTCCCCAACAAATCCAGTAAGAAAGTGAGTCACACAAAATTTTCTATTTCCCACTGCAAATAAAAGTTATAATCACTTGGCTGGGCATGGTGGCTCGCCTATAATCCCCGCACATTGGGAGGCTGAGGCGGGCGGGTCATGAGGTCAGGAGATGGAGACCATCCTGGCTGACACGGTGAAACCCCGTCTCTACTAAAAAATAGAAAAAATTAGCCCGGCGTGGCGGCGGGTGCCTGTAGTCCCAGCTACTTGGGAGGCTGAGGCAGGAGAATGGCGTGAACCTGGGAGGCGGAGCTTGCAGTGAGCCGTGATCACACCACTGCGCTCCAGCCTGGGTAACAGAGCGAGACTCCGTCTCAAAAAAAAAAAAAAAAAAGTTATAATCACTTTATATTGTAGCCTATTAAATATGCAACAGCATTACGTCTAAAAAGTAGACATACCTTAATTTAAAATACTTTATTGATGATAAGTGCTAACCATCATCTAAGCCTTTGGTTACTTGTAATCTTTTTACTGGTAGGGGATCTTGTCTCAATGCTGAGGCTGTTGACCAATCAGGGTGGTGGTTGCTGAAGGCTGGGGTGGCTGTGGCAATTTCTTAAAGTAAGACAACAATCAAGTTTGCCACATCCATTGCCACCTCCTTTCAAAAATGATTTCTCTGCAGCATTTGATGCTGTTTGATAGCATTTTATCCACAGGAGATCTTTCAAAACTGGGGTCAGTCTTCTTAAATCTTGCTGCTGCTTTACCAACTAAGTTTTCGTAATAGTCTACATCCTTTGTTGTCATTTCAACAATGTTCACAGTATCTTTACTAGGAGTGCATTCCATCTCAAGAAACCACTTTTTTTGGCTCATCCATAAGAACCAACTCCCCATTCATTCATTTTTTCATGACATTGCAGTTATTCAGTCACATCTTCAGGCTTCATTTCTTATTCTTGCTATTTCTACCACGTATGCAGTTACTTCCTCCACTGAAGTCTTGAGCCCCTCAGAGTCATACATGAGGGTTGGCATCAACTTCTTACAAACTCCTGTTACTGTCAGTATTTTGACCTCCTCCCAAGAATCATAAATGTCCTTAATAGCATCTAGAATGGCAAATCATTTCCAGAAAGGTGTACTTTTCCCAGGTCCATTTGATAAATCACTATCTATGACAGCTATAGCCTTACGAAATGTATTTCTTAAATAATAAGATGTGAAAGTAAAATTACTCCTTGATCCATGGCTTGCAGAATGAATGTTGTGTTAGCAGGCATAAAAACATTAATCTCCTTGTATACCTCCATCAGAGCTCTTGGGTAACTAGGTACGTTGCAAATGAATCATAACATTTTGAAAGGAATCTTATTTTCTGAGCAGTAGGTCCCAACAGTAGGATGAAAATATTCAGTAAACAATGCTGTAAACAAACGTGCTTCTATTCTGGCTTTGTTATTCCATTTATATTGCACAGTTAGAGTAGATTTTGAGATGATTATTAAGGGTCCTAGGATCTTCAGAATGGTCAATGAGCACTGGCTTCATCTTAAAGTCACCAACTGCATTAGTTCCTAACAAAAGTCAGCCAGTCCTTTGAAGCTTTGAAGCCATGTACTGGCCTCTTTTCTTTAGCCATGAAAGTCCTAGATAGCATCTTCTTCAGTAAAAGTCTGTTTTGTCTACATTGAAAATCTGTTGTTTAGTGTACACCTTCATCAATTTAGCTAAATCGCTAAATCTTCTGGATAACTTGCTGCAGCTTCTCTGTCAGCACTTGCTTGCTGTGTCACCTTGTACTTTTAAGCTCTGGAGATGGCTTCTTTCCTTAAAACTCAAGAACCAACCTATGCTAGCTTCCAACTTTTCTTCTGCAGCTTCCTCACCTCTCTTAGCCTTCATAGAACTGAAGAGAGTTAGGGTCTTGCTCTGAATTAGGATTTGACTTAAGGAAATGTAGCTAGTTTGATCTTCTGTCCAGACCACTAAAACTTGCTCCATATCAGTAATAAGGCTGTTTCACTTTCACTTCATAGTTCATGGGAGTAACCCCTTTAATTCCTTTCAAGAACATTTCCTTTTCATTCACAACTTGAATAACTGTTTGGCTCAAGTGGCTTAGCTTTCAGTATCTCTTGGCTTTCAAAATGCCTTCCTCACTCAGCTTAATCATTTTTAGCTTTTGATAGAAAGTGACAGATATGCAACTCTTCCTTTCACTTGAATACTTAGAGGCCACCGTAGGGTTATTAATAGCCTAATTTCAATATTGTGTCTCAGGGAATAGGGAGGCCCGAGAAGAAGGCGAAACAGAGGAATGGCTGCAGCTTCTCCATCAGCAGTCAGCGAAGAAGTCAGAATGCAGAATTGATGAAGTTCACTCTCTTTTATGGGTGCATTTGTGGTATTCCCAAACAATGACAATAGTAACATCAAAGATTACTTATCACAAATCACCAAAGCAGATATAATAATGAAAATATTTGAAATATTGCAAGAATCACCAAAAAGTGACAGAAACATAAAGTGATCACATGCATTTAAAAAAATGGTGCTGATAGATTTGCTCAAAATAGGGTTGCCATAGACCTTCAATTTATAAAAAGCACAGTGTCTGTAAAGTGCAATAAAGCAAAGCACAATAAAATGAGGTATGCTTGTACTTCAGAACAACACCAGCATACTTATGTTTGCAAAACATGAAACACAATCATAGAAGCTGATGTTTGAGAAATCCACGTTATTTTTACCTTCTTTACAAGATGGAATTATTGGGTTTCATTTGATTACCAAGAAGGATTTTAATAAGTTATACATAATCAATGACTATCCAAAGAGTAGAATTTTCTCTATCAGAACTATGTTTTTCTTGTAATATATTAACATGTTAAGAGATAGCCTTACTCTTAAAGTTCAACTTGTACATCAGATAGATTAAAATGTCATTAGCTTGCTGGAATGCTCTTTCTATAATCTCTTCCTGACAACTCAATCTTTTATTTTCTTTTTTAATTTTTCTTAACTCATTCCTATAGACGTCTCAGGTTTTAGAATCTGACTTCCAGCCATTGAGAAAACAAAGAAACTAGTATGGTAGTGTATGGTTTTCTCAAATTATAATTAAGGTGTACATATAAAAATTTTAACACCTTTTTTTCTCTACTAAATGTGATTAGAAGGCTCCCTGTCCCTTATATATTATAGAACTCAATTATAACACAGCTTATTATTATACAGGTTTTGAAACACCAGAAATTATAAAATCTCCCTCAGACAAAGTTTACACACCAAAACTTGAAAGAGCTTATTTGAACTAAACAAGGAGGTTTTGCTTTATGATCATTCATTTTACTCTCTTCTATATTCCTTCCTTCCTTCAATCATGTGGTCATTTATTCATTAACCAAGTAATTGTTGAAAATTTACTACGTGTCAAGAACTGGGGCAGATACAAAGAAGATATGGCATGTAGCCAAAAGAAAATTCCTCCTTGGTACAAGGTTCAGAATTGAAAAGATTATATAATTTCTGTAATGAATACGTGAAAGGAGATGAGGTTTTCATTCAAGGTAGAAAATGACATCCATTATAAAAGTGCTATTAATAACAGCCTTTTAATATTTAAAAGAGAAGAGTGATTAAGACAGAATCCATACTTTATTATTCTATCTTCTACATGTATTAAGTAGGTTTGACCATATTCAGGTGTATTACATATAATTAAGAATAAAGCTAAAAGTTCTCTTTTTTTAATCCATATGGGACACAGTAGATGGTTGTGCCTATTTTAAGCTATCATATTTATGTAAACAGCTTAACTTGCCTTTTCTGAGTGTAGATTTGTTGTGTATTTTGTACTTTCTCATCAAATTAAAATGACTTAGTTATGTGAGCTCAATCACATAATACCTTTGAGAGTTTATTAATTCAACTTTAAGACAGTCAAACAGTCTCATTCTGGGAGCAATTAGCACTCAGATAATTATTACCTATATTTTCATACTATGTCAACAGAACGATTTTATTAAAACAAAAATTTTTAATACATCTATTGCATTTTGGGCACTATAGTTGAAGGTCATTTTTAAACAAGAGCAGTGTCAAATTTTACACTAAAATATAAATAAAACAATATTTTATTACTAGATTGTGAATGTCTTCATATGTAGGAACTATATGTTGTTCATCTTTGTATACTCCCTAGGACGTAGAATAATGTTTAGTTAAAGCAGAAAGTTAAAAAGTGTAGAATGAAATTAAAATAATGAGCATATGGATTGTTTTCTAAATATAAAAATGTTTTATCTAGTTGTAATGTTCTACTAGTTACTAACTAGTTAAAATGTTCTACCTTTTATTTTATACCAAAATTTGCTGGTACTGCTTTTGGTCTACTGACATTTCTAGCATTTAATTACCACAAAAGCAATCTGATTCTTTTTTAACATGTTACTTTTTTTATCAATGTAAATTAAAATCTTAAAATCCATAAGATAAATGATAAATGTTAAACATCTATAAAATGCCAATGGAAACCCTACTAATTAACTTGAGAACTGATTTGATTTTGGGTATCACTTAAATCACAAGGCTTTTATAGTTCTATCCAATGAAATTATTTTTATAATCTCTTTCTAAATTGTGATATAAATTTTTTAAAATATTTGATTTTCTTGTTGAACCATGATGATACATTTCACCCCAAAATACATAAAAAATTGAATAGACTGCTGTCTTCAAAATTAAACATTTAGTTCAGAATTGACAATGAAAGCATATATATGAGGATCATTTTTCCACCTTGAAATAATCTTTTGAAAAATAGGATATTAACTTGACTTTCCTCAAAGCTACTTACAAGTAGAACTCTAGAATAATCAGTTGCATTATTTGGACAACATGTAGATATTTTCAGCTTTTACTTGCACCCAATAGAATTTTATTGTAACTGCAAATAATTGTTTATTGACAGATTTGAATATATAATTTAATATGGATGGGTAACTTAATTATAAAACCAGCATGGAATGAAATATTTCTGTTATTAAGACAGATGCTCATCAGAATCACATATATTGAGATCTTATTTGTATCAAATACAGATATTTTTATTTTTATCTTGTATCAAATATAGTAATAAAATGAATGTTCTCAATTAATTGTTTCAACAACCTTATGAGAAAGATGCCATTAGTGTCCCATTTTTAAAAAAGGAGGCCAGGTACAGTGGCTCACACCTGTAATCTCAACACATTGGGAGGCTGAGACAGGAGGACTGCTTGAGCCCAGGAGTTTAAGATCAGCCTGAGCAACATAGGGAGACCACAACTCTAGGAAAAAAAAGAAATTGGCCAGTGGTAGTCCGCAGTCCTAGTTACTCAGGAGCCTGAGGTGGGAGGATCACTTGAACCCAGGAGGTCAAGGCTATAGTGAGCCTGCATGACAGAGTGAGAACCTGTCTCAAAACAAAAACAAAAACAAATAACAAATAAAAGAAAAGGAAACTAACGGTTAGTGGCCTCAAGATCTCCAACTCAGAGCTGAGACATTCTCTGAATAATGCATATTTCTTAACTAACAATTGTTAGGTTTAGAGGGTTAGAAAGAGTTGATTAACAAATATCAAAATCAAATAAAAATAAAAAGTAGAAACACATTATGACATCAATATATTATTTCATTGTTTTTCCTAAATTAGCAATTGTAGAAAAATTACACAATATCTCTGAGGAAATGGATTATGGCAGATTCTGTGATTATTTGCCAGGAAAACATGAAATCAGTGATAACTGTATTTGAGATCTCATAATAAGGAAAAAAGTTGTTTGCATTGAGATGGATTGTATCTCTGATGTCCTTGACTGGCAGACCAAACACTTTTTCCCTGCTGTTACAAATAAGTTCGAAACTGAATCAAACAATCTAACATGTTTAATAATTAAAATATATTAAACTATGTTTTCATTTGCCTACTAAAGTTGGACATCAACAGATTTCAAAAAGAGATTTAGGCACCTCATCCAAAAATGTATAAATCAAGGAAAAGAAAAAATCAATAAATTTCACATTTTAAGTGTTCAATACCAAAGTATTTATTCAGCACTGTTGTAATCTGACAAACTTAACCTTCTGTCTTTGTCATCTAGAAATAGAACCTTCATCACTAAACTATTTGAATAATCACCTTGACTATTTTTCTTAAAACTACTTGGATTATACGTAAATAATGTAGTTATTACAGAACTATAAGAGGACTTCTCATTCCAAATTGCTACTTTAGAAGAGTTAGATTTTATTTATTTTTTGAGAGAAAGGTCTTGCTCTGTTGCCTAGGCTGGAGTGCAGTGGCAAGCTCATGACTCTCTGCAGCCTTGACCTCCTAAGCTCAAGCGATCCTCCTGCCTCAGCCTCTTCAGTAGCTGGAACTACAGGTATGTACCACCACCACCACCTGGCTAATTTTTTTATTTTGGGGGGGATGGGGTTTTGCCATGTTGCCCAGGCTGGTCTCATACTCCTGAGCTCAAGCAATCTGCCCACCTTGGCCTCCCAAAGTGCTAGGATTACAGGCATGAGCCACTGTGCTCAGCCATATTTTTAAAGAAAAACAATTTTTCATATCTCAAGTAAACTAAACAATGTATTACTCTAGTTATGAGTAATATGTTGTTGGAATTCTCAGCAAATGAAACAAAAAAGTAAACTTTTAAAGAAGTACATATTTAAACAAAGTCATTGAACAAAGACAAAAAATATGTCTATAAAAATCAAATATCCACTCTCTCCCAGTGCCATTTGTAACAATACTGTTAATACTTTCTTGCCTAGTTGAAGGGTTCAATGTACTTTCCAAAATCTGTAATTTGCATTCATAATTTGGAATTAAGTTGAAGATCTGATCTGGAATAAGCCATTCACATAGTAAAGATGAGTGAAGAAAGCTGTGTGGTTCAGAGGCACACTGAAGAAGAGCCCATCCTCTCTCAAGGGAAATCTGGTGCCCTGCTTCAGTTCAACACTGCCATGCAAGAAAGATGTGAGGGAAGTTATATTTCTAGGCATTTTATTCTTGTTGTGGCCATTATGAATGGGATTGCATTCTTGACTTGGCTTCAGCTTGAATGTTGTTGGTGTATGGGAATGCTACTAATTTTTATACATTGATTTTGTATCCTGAAACTTTGCCGAAGTAGTATATCAGATCAAGGAGCTTTTAGGCAGAGACTATGCAATGGAAATTACACAATACTGCTCAAAGAAATCAGAGATAACACATCCATGCTCATGTACAGGAAGAGTCAATATTGTTCAGATGGCCATACTGCCCAAAGCAACTTACAGATTCAATACTATTCCTATCAAACTAACTATGAATTCTTCATGGAATTAGAAAAAAAAAATTTTTTAATTCATACAGAACCAAAAAAGAACCTTAATAGTCAAGTTGATCCTAAGCAAAAGGAACAAAGCTGGAGGTGTCACATTACCCAACTTTAAACTATTCTACAAAGCCACAGTAACCCAATCAGTATGGTACTGCTACAAAAACGAACACATATAGAAATGGAATGAAAATAGAGATCTCAGAAATAAGGCCATGCACCTACAACCATCTGATCTTCAACAAAGCTGACAAAAACAAGCAATAGGGAAAGAATTCCCTATTCAATAAATGGTGCTGGAATAACTGAGTAGCCATAGGCAGAAGTTCGAAACTGGACCCTTTCCTTATACCACATACAAAAGTCAACTCAAGATAGATTAAAGACTTAAATGCAAAACCTAAAACTATAAAAACCATGGAAGACAGCCTAGGGAATACCATTCTGGACATAGGATTTGGCAAAGATTTCACAACGAAGACACCAAAAGCAATTGCAAAAAGAAAAAAAAAACCCAAAAATTAACAAATGGGACCTAATCAAACTAAAGAGCTTCTGCACAGCAAAAGAAACTATCGATAGAGTAGACAACCTACAGATTGGAAAAAGCTTTTGTAAACTATGCATCTGAAAAAAGTCTAATTTCCAGAATCTACCAGAAATTTAAACAAATTTACAAGGAAAAAACAAAACACCACATTAAAAAGTGGGCAAAAAACATGAATGGACACTGCAAAAGAAGACATACACACAGCCAACAAGCATATAAAAAAAGCCCAAAATCAATAATCATTAAAGAAATGAAAATCAAAATCACAATGAGATACCATCCCATACCAGTCAGAATGGCTATCATTAAAAAGTAAAAAAAAGTAACAGATGCTGGCGAGGTTGTGGAGAAAAGGGAACACTTATACACTGCAGGTGGGAATGTAAATGAGTTCAGCCATTGTGGAAAGCAGTTTGGCAATTTCTAAAAGAACTTAAAGCAGAATTATCACTTGACCCAGCAATCCCATTCTGGGGTATACGCCCAAAGGAATATTAATAATTCTGCCATAAAGACACATGCATGCATATGTTCATTACAGCACTATTCACAATAGCAAAGACATGGAATCAACCTAAATGCCTATCAATGGTAGTCTGGGTAAACAAAATGTGGTACATATACACTATGGAATACTATGCAGCCATAAAAAAGAATGAGATTATGTCCTTTGCAGCAGCATGGATGGAACTAGAGGCCATTATCCTCAGCAAACTAACACATGACCAGAAAACAAAATAATGCTTGTTTTCACTTATAAGTGGGACTAAACATCAAGTACATATGAACACAGAGAAAAGAATAACAGACACTAGGATCTCTTTGAGGGTTAAGATTAAGAGGAGGGTAAGGATCACAAAACTACCTATTGGGTACTGTGCTTATTACCTGGGTAGCAAAATAATCTGTATATCAAACCTCCATGACACACAACACATAATTTACCTATATAGCAAACCTGCCCATGTACCCCTGAACCTAAAAGTTAAAAAAAAGATGAGAGGAGTACTGCCACATCTTGTGATTCTTTAAGAGATACGTGAACTTTAAAACTTTGCGTGTAATATATAATACTTCTATTTAAAAATATTTGCCAATCTCACATTAAAAAATAAGTTTTTGTCTTGTGAGGACTCAGGAGATAAGAGTTGTTCCCCAGAAAAGAGAGAATTCTACTACTATAGGAATTTATAGGAATGTGGCTCTTAAATTTTAGCACATACCACCATCACCCAGGGCATTTGGCTCCTGGGGACTCAGGAGATAAGAATTGTTCCCAAGAAGAAAGAGAATTCTATTACTATAGGAATTTATAGGAATGTGGCTCTTCAATTTTAGCACATACCACAATCACCCAGGGCATTTGGCTCCTGGGGACTCAGGAGATAAGAATTGTTCCCAACAACAGAGAGAATTCTATTACTATAGGAATTTATAGGAATGTGGCTCTTCAATTTTAGCACATAGCACAATCACCCAGAGCTTGTTAAAATACAGATTCTTTGGGTCCTTTCCTTGACATTTGGATTCGGTAGGTATGGGATAGGGTCAGAGAATTTGCATTTCCAAGTTGCCAGGTGATTGTGATGCTGCTGTTCCAGGGGCCATACTTTGAGAAACACTGACCCACTTTGGTCATAATTTGAAAAACCCTACACATGGAGTTTTTTCATTTAAATAAAAGGAATAAATTATGAGCCACTATTAACTTTTTAAACAATTTTATTGATGTTAATGTATGTATCATAAAATTCACTCATTGAAAATACACAATTCAATATTTTTTGGTAAATATTTTATAGAATTGTGTAACTGTACCAAAATTCCATTTTAGAGCTAAAATTCAGAGCTACAATTTTTTTTCCAAATCTGTTTGCAATCAATCTCTCCTCTGACCACCAGCCTCAGGCAACCTCTGATATAAATTTTTTTCTGTATAAATGGGTTTGTTCTGCATTGTTTTACATAAATGGAACATACATGCATTCTTTCCATCCAGCTTCCTTCACTTACTATGATGCTTGTGAGGTTCTACCATGTTATAGCACATAGCAATATTTTGTTTCTTTTAACTGCAAATTAAATTTTACAGGTAAACCGCATTTTGTTTGTCCATTCACCAGTTTATGGGCTTATGAATTTTCCCAGTTTTTGGCTATAAAGAATAATGTTGATATGAATATTAGATACAACTATTTCCATGAGCATAAATTTTCATTTTTGGGAGGTATATTTCTAGGTGTAGAATTAACTTCTTAAGAAACTTCCAAACTGCTAAAGTAGTTGTTTCATTTTATCTACTGGAAACTAGTGGAGGTTCCAGGTATTGGACATACTCACCAACACTGGGTACTGTATGGTTTTTTGATTACAGCCTTCTCAGTGGGCATGTAGTGATATATCTTTGTAATTTTAATTTGCATTTCTTTAATTATTAATAATGTTGATCACATCTTCATTTTCTTATTAGCATTTATAAAAAATCTTTTGTGAAATGTCTGTTTAAGTAATTAGTCTACTTTTTAAATTGGATTGTTTCTCATTATTATTATTGGAGAGAGATATTTATATAATCTGGATTCAAGTCCTTTATCAGATATATGATTTACAAATATTTTTCCACTCTGGCTTATCTTTCCATTTTCTTAATGGTATCTTTTAAAGAACAAATAGTTTTAATTTTATCAGATTCCAATTTATCTTATTTTTTATTTATGGGTCTTTCAATATAATGTCTAAAGACACCCCGCCTAACCCAAAGACACAAAAGATTTCCACATATTTTTTCCAGAAGTGTTATAGTTTTAGAACTTATTAGTATTATTGACTTTTATCTTTTTTCCTTTTTTTTTTTTTTTTTTTTTTTTTTTTTTTTTTTTTTGCAGGAGGCAGCCTAACTGGATTTTGTCGGTTTTCTTATCTTATAAAAAAACTAGTCTTTGGTTTCATTCATTTTCTCTACTATTTTTCAACTTTATATTTCATTGATTTGTGTTCTAATGTTTATTATTTTCTTCCTTCTGCTTTAGATTTAGTTTGCTTTTCTTTTTATGATTTTTAAGGTATAAACTTAGGTCACTAAGCCCTTTTTTTCTCTTCTACTACAGGCATTTACATCTATAAATGTTCCTCTAAACCCTGCTTTAGCTACCTTGCATAAAGTTTTGTATGTTAGAGTTAAATTTTCATTCAGGTAAAAATATGTTTTATTCTTCTTTGTGGTTTTTTTGGATCCATGAGAGATTCAAAGTATATTTATTTAATTTTTACTCTTTGTTGTTTTCCCAGATTTTTTTCTGTTGTGAATTTTTAATAAAATTTTGTCATGGTCAGAGCAACACCTAGTATGATGTCAATCTTTTTATATTCATTGAGACTTGTTTTGTGAAACAGTAAATGGTTTCTAATAGAAAATGTTCCACAAGTGCTTGAACAGAATGTGCGTTCTGCATTCATTTGGTAGGGTGTTTAATAGAAGTAGATAAATGCCAGCAATGGAATATTTGTCATTTTTTAATCTGGGAAGGTCTGTCTTCAGAGATCTTCATTATTAAATGATTCTATTGATGACCACACTATTATGTTCATCCAATTTCATCATCATTAGACCATAATATTGCTGAACATACTATTCCTATATGAGAGGGGTTTTTTCTTTCAGCCCTTTGAATATGTTATTCCACTATCTTTTGGCCTTTGTTGTTTCTGATTAGATGTCAAGAATTTTTTTGTATTGTCCTTTACCTGTATGTAAAGAGTTATTTTTATGTTGCTGCCTTCAAACTCTGTGTGTTGTATGTAATATTTTCGTTTAACAACATTTGCCAAATGCACATTAAAACAATGTACTGGTACAAAAATAGAAACATAGACCAATGGAACAGAATAGAGAGCCCAGAAGTAAGGCTGCACACCTACAACCATTTGACCTTTACAAAAATTGACAAAAACAAGCAATAGAGAAACAACTCACTATTCAAAAAATGGTGCTGGAATAACTGGCTAGCCATTTTCACTTTCTCTTTGTCTTTCCACAGTTTGACTAAGCGTATCCTGGTGCAGATCACTTGATATTTATCTTATTTGTGGTTGGTTGATTTTAGAGTGCTGTGGATTAATATATTACATCAAGTTTGAGAACCTTCAAACGTTATATTCTTTTTTCTGACACCACAGACCTGCCGTTGAGCCACTCTAGTGAATTTTTATATTTTTCCGTTATTGTACTTTTCATTTCCATAATTCCCAGTTGTTTAATTTAAAGTAATTGTTATATCTTTTTTGGAATTATCTCTTCAGTGAGTTATTTTCATGGATCCCTTTAATTCTTTGAAAAATTTTTATTTTTAAAACACATTTATAATGACTGTTTTGATAACAACGTCTATGTTTTAACATCTGGGAAAATTCAGAAACTATTTATACTGACTGCTTTTGTTCCTCAGTATGAGTCACACGTTCTTATTTCTTCGCATATCTCATAATTTTCTGTTGAATATTGAACTTTTTATGTAACATAACAACTCTTGATTTTTACTTTCTCTTCTTAAGATGTATATTTTTTTTGGCTTGTTATTTATTTTGTAATTTTGCCTGGACTAAATCTGTGAAGTCTGCGTTTTCACTGTGTATGACCTGCAATGCAGACCTCTTCTACTTTTGCTTTTTCTTATTCTTTATTTTTAAGCTTTGCATCCTAAGGGTGTGGTAGTGTGTTGCTGTTACACATAGCTTAGTGTTCACCCAAAGATTGGACAGAGTTGTGCTTACCACCTTGGTTATTAAGTGTTTCATTTTTTGCTGATAGATATATATGTGGCCTAAACAGAACATTTACATTTTAGATTACATTTGAAGTTTTTCCAGGCTTTTACTTTACATAAGGCTTTCTGACATCTTTGTTGCACATGCATAGATAGGCTTTAAAGGCCCAGGAAGTGTGGGTAGCTTGGGCCTGTTGTGTTCTCTGTTGTTCACGCACATAAACTCCAGTCAACCTGAGATATATGCGGCGTTTATCAAGCCATCTTTGACTGTCCAACCTTCCAAAAATGTCTGTCAAATCCTTGGCTAGTCCACTGATGCACTGAATGCACCATATAAATGTGCACACTCATACTAACGAAATTGCCACCCTTCCTGTTCTCTGGCAACTGAGATGGCCACTTAAACTGGTGATACTCCAAATCAAACGAGCCCTTTCGGCAGTGGCAGCAAGCCCTGCCCTGTCCTGGTTGAACTACCATATTGACACAACTGGAAAGGGGGTGGATGGGAGCATGCCCAGGAAAAAATGCCATGGTCTTACAGCTGAAGTTCATGCATTTTATTCATAAACACTTAGTTGGTTTTATGCCTTTGGTTGAATTCTGGAGCAAAGAATTACTTGTTTTTGACAAGTTTGTCCAGCTTTACAGTTTTTTGGGGAAAGAATTTGTCAGCTTCTCACTTTGTCATGCCTTCCATTGACTTTTGACTGCTTGATTTATACAAAATTATTTAAAAATAACAAAAGTTTAGATAGAGAAATATGTGGTATTCTTATACAGATAAAAGAACTGAGACAAGAAAGTATATGGAATTGGCCCGGTTTTTCACTAAAAGTTAATGACCAAGTTGAGTGTAAACCCAACTTTTTGATTAACAGTCCCATATTATCTATGGCCTGATATTTTCTGAGGCCAGAGGATTCAAAAGTATACTTTACAGTTCATAGCTGTTGGTTATAAAATAAAAGGTAAATATTAATAACAGGAAGCTGTGAACCAAGATTAAATGGATGTTACATCTATTTTTAAACTATGGTTTTAAGTAGATTTCCTTCCTAAATAATGACTTCTCTTTGAAAGCATATTTAAAAGTGAAAACTTTTCTCGGCAGTCGTAATTTATCTAAAAACCACTTTATTTTGACACCATCTCCTTTGAAGAAGGCATCATGGAGACGACCTCTGAAAGGAGACTACCATTTCCTTGTTCATGAAAGTTGTTTCAAAATGAAATGACTACATTATTTCCAATAGCTGGTATGAGCCATAGCCATGCATGCTCCCTCAGGTGCAGCCTTCTTAATTGGCTGAAAAATAGGTCAGTGCTCTATATTGAAGAACTGTTTCCTTCTTATAGTTCAGTCAACAGCCTACAGTATAATCTTCCATACAGTAAGCTCAGGATCTCAGGATATTTGTGCTAAAATTATACTCCAATCAAGGCCACACATAAAACATAAATGCTTTTATATTGTAACATAATCTGAATAATATCAATAAAATAGTCATATATTATCTTGTTTGGAAATTGTTATATAATACAAACGTATATAATACAATGTATTCTATTATAAATATAATATTATCTGTAAACAATAATGAGGTATATGGAATCAAATTGCTGCTGAGTATGTTTCATGGGGAACATTGTGTGTTGTAGTAGAAAGAGCTTAAGTTTTAGAGTCAGACATATCAGTGTTTGAATCCTAACTCTATTACTTAATAGCTATGTGATTTAATGTTATTTAGTCTCTCTTTGCTAAACCCTAGTCATCTTATTGAGGGGTTACAGTGTTATGTTTCTGCAATGACTAAATGGTTATACTATATAGAGAACACCAATCTGACCTATAGACCAGTGCTAATACTGCTCATTGCTGTGCATTTCCCAGCTCTGGATCGAGACACACGGGCATATCAAATCAGCTGATAATTTTGGATCTTCTCCAACTGATGTTTTAGAAATGTTTGTTTAACATATATTTAACGAATACTGAGAAACTCATTGTCTAATGTTTGTATTTTATATTTATTGTGTTATATTCAGAATATAAGACATATTTCATATTCTAAAAATTTCTTAGATGATACACCAAGAGTTTAAATTTGAAAAAAAAAAATCTACTGCTCCTGGAAAAGAGTATTCATAAGGAATTGGCTTCAGCTTCTTTCTCTCTCCGGGATTAGGTAACTGCTACCATTCCTTGCTTCAGATCAATAGAGTGGTAGAAGAATACCTTTTCCTAGATACTTGCCAGGCTACTGAACTATCCCCTGTCTCTTGGGCTATCTTCAAACCCTGCTTACACCTTGAGAAATAGTCTGTTCATTAAACTATTCTTTAAATAATCCTAATTCAGGCCAGGCGCAGTGGCTCATGCCTGTAATCCCAGGACTTTGGGAGGCCAAGGCGGGTGGAGCACCTGAGGTCAGGAGTTTGAGACCAGCCTGAGCAATATGACAAAACCCTGTCCCTACTAAAAATAGAAAAGTCAGCTGGGCATGGTGGTATGTGCCTGTAGTCCCAGCCATTCGGGAGGCTGAGGCGGTAGAATCTCTTGAGCCTGGGAGGCAGAAGTTGCAGTGAGTGGAGATCGCACCACTGCACTCCAGCATGGATGACAGAGTGAAGACTCTGTCTCAAAAAAAAAAAAAAAAAAAAAGATTCTAATTTAAATGTGCCATCTCTTTCCCGATAAGACCAGAAAAATACTAAAAAATTACTGTTAATTTTGTGAGATATGATGAAAGATGGTCATATATCATGTATAATGAATAAAAAGCCCCATCACTGAAATACATACACACTAAAATATTTGTAGGAAAAATGGCCTAATTTCTGCAATATATATAAAAACGTGGGGTGGGAAGAATAAAATTGACACACTGTTGATCATGACTGAAGCTGTGTGATGAGTACATGTAGTCATCCTATATTTCTCTCCATTTTGTGGCATAATTGAAGGCTTCCATAATAAAAAGTTTGGGATTTTTTTTTGAACTATTGGTACTTTGAACCCCTTTGATAAATTATTTTTAATTATGATCTCTGGTTTGGTAACCCTGTCATGAACACAAATGGAACAACCATTTCTAAGATAAGTAAGTCACTATTTTCTCTTTTATCCATTCTGTAGCCCTGATCTGAATGATGCTCTCCCTATTCCAGTTGAAAACTTCTTTGTGCATGATCCCAAACTTCATCTTCATTTGTCCAAGGGAAGCTGAAAGATGCATATGTGACCTTAGTTGCAGATTAAAAATGAAATATTCTTAGTTTGAGTTAGACTTTTCTGGAAACAAGAATGACTGTTCTGGAAATTATACTCTTTTGTCATATTTATACCATCTTGAAAAGAGTGTTATCAAGTTGTCTCCATTAAGCAGCAAGGAAAGAATCATTCTGCCCAATAAGGGATTCTCTCTTGTTAGACTAATGATTGGGTACATGTCCTTAGCAGGTCACTTAAGTAACTTGCTCTAATGACCTTTAAATTAGAGACATAACACTGTTGACAGTAGTCAAGATATGATGATCCAGTTACTGACAATTAAATACTTGACAGGTAGTCAAGATATGATGCCAATTACATTGACAATAAAAAAAAAAGTAGAAAAAGTGAAAGTTTTATTTGTGTAATAGAAAAATTTTGTTTTGGTCTTTTTTATTATTTGTTCGGGTAACTAGAAATTCAAAATATTTTCCAGTACTTATTAATGCATTGTCATCATTACATGGGACCCACAAAGTTAAACTGTGAAATAAAGGAACAATATTTGAAGAAATATGGCATTGGAAATGGAAGGTTTAAAATTTTTAAGTCAGTAATGATTTAGTATGACATTTTACATATGCTGAAAAATATGTGCACATTCTCAAAAAGCTAAGCAAACTAATTTCTATATTATATTTTATGTAACATTAGTTTTTCAAATTCAATCACATGTAAATATTTTCCCAAAAGAGTATTTTCTTCACTTGTCTGTGGTTTAAATAATTTCAAGGAAAAAAATGAACATTCTACTGGAATTCCATGTGATTAATTATATACTATCAAGGTCAATTCAATGTGCACTCATTCATTTAAATCAGGTTTTTTAAAACCTCACTGCAATGGACAGTCTGAGCTGGATTCTTCGTTGTTGTGGGGGGCTATACAGTATTGCACTTTACAAGATGTTTGGCAATATCCCTGGTCTGTACTCATAAGATACCAGTAGCACTCCCACCCTCAAGCTGTGACAATAAAAAATGTCTCTGAACATTGCCAGAGATCTCCCTGGGGGCGAAATCAACTCCACTGAGAACCTGTGTTTCAAAGCAATGAGTTCTGTATTATATCTGCCTAAATTTTAATTACTTTCCAAAAGATTACAGCTCAAATAATGGGGAGAGTCAACAAATAAAAAGAAATAAAAGATTTTGAGAAAGGCATTGTGATAAGAGATAGCTTTTCCAATTAAAAACACTTTTAAGAGTAAATATTTTAAGAAATAATATGTGGTTAATGTAAAGATATGTAAGAGAGTGCCATAGTGAACTGATATTTAAAAACTCAAGTTGCTTACAAAGTCGTGGACATGATAGGATATCAAACAGTGCATTTTCATCAAACTGATTTTGATCTGTGCATCTAATGCAGTTCGTAATAGAGAAAGAATGAATTCTAAACCTCCATACATACAAACCAAAATTACACACATGCCACACACAGACACACACACATGGATGTGAGTGTGTGAACTTAGCAGTTCACCTATTTCGGCCACCATTTTCCATCAAATCTTCATGTTAAATCTGGTTGTGTGAAGACCTAATTGGGTTTACACCTATATGCTTACAAATCCTACTAGTAATATGTTTAATTCATTTATTTAGCTTTCAGGAACCTCTATTTTATGCTAAATATCCTCAGCATTTATATTCAATGGTGGTGTAACACTACTTTGAATTTACTGTCATATCTCAGCATCGATTTCTGGTTGCTTTCTTTCATCTCTGCAACTGCATAGTTAGTCCAGTTGGGTCACCAGGTCTTGCCTACTATTAAGTGTTATGCCTATAATTGAAAAGTCATTAAAGCAAGTTACTTAAATGATTTGCCAAGGACATGTATCCAATCATTAGTCCAATGACAGATAATGTTTTATTGGACACAGTTCATTGGTTAGCATTATCCACTGTATACAGAACAGAATTGGGAATTTATTTAGTAATTTGTTTAGTAAACCTAGATAAATATTTGAAAACTTATATTGAGCTTTCCTCTGTTTTGTGGTCATTTTGGTAGCTCTATCAAAAGCTGTGGGTATTATTTTTCTCATTCACTGGTGAAAAAAGGAGAAAAATAGAATAAACATCCAAATTTCTGGCATAATAGCAATTCTGCAATTATTATACTGAAGAACACACCAAGAACATTAGAGTTAGAATGGATTTCAACTGAAAATATTCTCTAGATCCTTATGCATACTTGACTCTATATAAATCATTTTTGGAAGGTTCAAAAGAAGTGTAGGATAAGATTATCCTGAAGAGCTATAATTTTTGTTGGGTTTAAGATCTATTTTTCCCTGTTAACATGAATACTTCCAATTTTTTAATGAAATAGAATTATAATATTTATAAAATACAACATTGTAAAATGAAATTACATATTTTAGTAGGAAAATAGAATCATAGAAAAATGATTTCTAAAGCAGCAACTTTTATTTAACTGCCAGAGTAAAAAACTATCAATTCTTGCCATGCAACAACTCAATAAAAAGAAAACGTGCTAACTATGATCTTTTGTGGAGGTGCCGAGTACTGGCACTAAAAACTTCTGCTATATGGAAGTAAGATGGAAATTTTTAGTGTGTGAACCCTATACCATGTAATTTTAAATGGTTTGTTAGTATCCAAAAAAGCATCTTTGGGTAAAGTGAAATAAATACCTTAGAGAAAAATAACTTGCTGAAAAGTACAAGTTGATGAATTTCATAAAATTTCAACAGTCAATGTAAGCTCTGGATTTTCTCTTTTTATACATATTTTGTATTCATTTGCCAAGTCAAAAATCTTAAAAGCCAGTCACCACAACCTCCATTTAACAGGCCTTTCCACTGCACTGACAGCTGCTCTCACCTTTATAAAATAGCCCGTTCTCTCATGGAGTTTTTGCCCTGATGCAGACTGCAGTGACCTTTCTATAACTGAGTCATAAATCCCTAAACACAGAGATGAAATCACCCACGATGCCTTACATATGGTGGTGTGAATGTCTACAATAATTGCTCTGTAATTACATGGTAATTATTGACCATTTAAGTACATTTAAGAACAGGGTGACTATGTAATCAAAGACTAATTATCTGATTATTTCTGTCTTTTAAACTGTAGGCTTATAAGATATAAAAATTGCAAGTAACATGGTGATTAGTCATTGAACTACATAGTAACTTGCAGCATAATTATGAAGTAATCTGTAGAAAATGTATTTGTACTGTCGTACTCCTGAACAGTAATTGAAGAGTAGTTATATGGTAATACACATTCTATGAAGTGAAAACAGAAAAAAAACTATCAAGACATTATGCTAATAGAGCATAAATATGTTAACCAAAATATTACATGATTCATTAGAGCAATATATGAATGGGATATATCTTTCGCAAGACAGGTAATTGGTACCTTAAATTAGAATTTCTATGGTTTCTCTATAAAATACAGAAGTGCCACTGTGCCTTTTAATAGTTCTTATAAAATTCCGTTGCATATTTCTTTAAAAAATTGCTGTGATATGACAAATAACTTGGGCAGGGACAGATAAAAGGAAGGTCAAAAAAGATGGAGTTCAGAATTTGGTCTATTGCACTGGGATTCAGTGGCTAAACCCAATCAAGGGGGTAGTTTAACTTCATTAGCAATTACTGGGACCCAAGTTGGAGTCGTTTACAAACCCTCAACATTTTCTTCCTAAAATAATGAAGTAACATGAGAAGTATATGGATAAGTATTTACAATGATTCTGAAACACACTAAAAATATTTACCTAAAATATTTTAAAAGCTTCTACTTTAAATTAGAAAAGGAAATAATAAAGAAGCTTCCCCTAAAAATTCATTTGATGTAGGCTGAATGTAGAAATTTCCTGAAGAAATACAGAAATGGTGGAGTTTTGAAGATGGGCAAGAAGAGAAGTGTTTGGAGAAACTGTGGCTTAACATGTGTTTGTTATAAAAGTTGAAAATCAACTATTTTGTTGAGCAGTGATGCTAAAAATGAGTCATCTTTAATCTTTAAAGTCTATTTAAATAAATAACTACTTTTTTCTTGGTAATATGATTAAAAACATTAATATGAGCCCTGAAATAAAGATCATGTTGATTCCATCATGAAGTAATTATAATAATATTTTGTACATAATAAAGGTATGGAACTCTAAAATGAAAAATGGATTCTACATGAAAAATGTATTGGAGCAATAGTTATAAATCCCTTACCTAAGGAATATGAATAATTTGACCACATCTAAAGAAATGATAATGCTCTCAAAACTAAACTTGATTACTTTCAAATTCTGATTATTTGACATAGTTTTAATATCATAATTTTTTAGTGATTTTCTATTTTCTCCAACAGGTTCATGAAACAAGATACACTTTTGAGTATTGTTCCATGGCTTATTTTGGATTGTCAATTTACATTGTTTGCCTGGTATGTTCCTTCTCTTTGGAATTCTACACTATAATAAAGTATGAAATCTTCTCAAATATTCTCTTGTCCAATTAGTTAGATACAAATACTTAGTCAAGTGAAATGCTATAAGTAGTAACTTATAAAGTTGTTACTCTTTTGACCTGAGCAGCTACTCATAAAGTGAAATGAAAATGGACTGGAGTAGATTTATTTGATCAGGATCGATTAATTCATATATCGTTACTGAAGTATTTCCTTTGATTGAGAGCTCATTAAAGGTCTCTGCTTTACATCAAAATGTCAATAATGCTTCTAAAATGGAAATGCCATTTTATTAAGGCTATGTTTTTAAAGTAATAACTTAAAATTATTTACAATTGCTTTTCAAAAAATAAAATTTACAGTCCTAATTTTTTAAAAAAAATTATATACACTGTTTTACGAAGCATACAAAAAGAGAAAATAATGAAAAACTATCATGTTCTGAGTTATGCCTTTGGTCATCCTGAGAAGAGGAGTTAATAAGTAATTAACAAGGCTTGTCATTCTGTATATACAATAACTCATCTCAAATTGCCTTCTCCCTTGATCCCTTTTCAGAAAAACCCCTGCATGGAAGTATGATTGACCTATAAATAGTTTTACATGCCTCCCTTGATTTCTTCTTAACTTATATAACCTTCAATTTAAAATTTATACCTCCTTTATAAAGAGGTGAGGCTTCAAAATTGGATCACATATATTAAACATGAAACAATGTTTTAAATGAGTTTACCATATGATATTGGGATTTTCATGAAAATATAGATGAGATAAAGCTACCCATTATATCGAATTCCTGAGGAGATATGTGCCATATACAAGATATAGCAAGGTCGTTCAAACTGACTTCTTGACAATCTCACAAAGAATAATTCATATAACTTACAATTAGACTAAATCTTTCCTTTGTCTCTCATTTCTCCCACTAATTCGTTGTTCTTGTATAGAATGTCATTTTCTGTAAGACAAAGATGCTAGCAGAAAATGTCATGAATGAATACAAACTTTATTTCCCGGTTCATTTTATCTAGGCTATTTTCTTTACAAAATAACTTCAGAATATATACAATGTAATCAAATAACCTAAATTTAAACCAAAAAAATCTATAAAATATGAAATACAATGATAACTTTAGACCATTTAATATCATCACCAAATATTGTCACAGACATGTTATAATTACTTCTACATTTCTATATTAGAAAATACACATAAAGTGCAGCTTGTTTCTCCAAATACACTTATCTATTCCTTAAAAATCTGCTACACCAAAGGGAATGCTGACTTTTACCACATACAATCAATCTTTCAGTAGAGGCTATTTCATTGGACGCTATAACTAAAGCAATAAAGAAAAAGAGAAATAAACTGAAAGTATCTAAATTGAAAGAGAAGAAAAAAAACAATGTTTTCTTTGAAGACAAAATGATCTTGTGTGTAGAATATTCCAATTTTAGAGCCCAACAAAAAAATCACTGGAATTTATAAATAAGTTTGGCAAGGGCATAAGATTCAAAATCAATACAGAAAAATTAACTATTTCTATATACTGGCAATTAATAATCATACAGTAAAGTCAAAAAATTATTCCATGTATGGTAGTTTCTAAGACTAAAATATTTAGAAATGCATTTAACCAAAGAATGGAAACTTGTATTATAAAAACTAAGAAACATTGCTGCGAGTATTGAAGAAGGTCTATAAAAAGAATGGAAACTTGTATTATAAAAACTAAGAAACATTGCTGCGAGTATTGAAGAAGGACTAAATGAAGTAAGAGACAGTTTATGTTCATAGATTGGAAAATAAAAATGCCAAGATAGTAATTGTGAAAAATAAATGTAATAAAATCCTTATCAAAATCACAGCAGATTTTTTTTTTGAGAAATCAACAAGATGATTCTACGTGGAGAGAAAGAACCCAGAAAAGCCAAAAGATTTTGAAAAGGAAGAAGAAAATTGGAAAAGTTACACTATCTGATTTAGAAACTTCCTACAGAAGCTATAGAAATCAGGATTGTGGTATTGGTATAAGAATAGGCATATAAATAAATGAAAAATGAAAGAAAAAATACTCAATATTTATGGTTGATAGATTTTTGAGAAGGGCATCAAACAATTCAATAGAGGAAATAATGGAACTTTTATCATGCTAGTGAGATAATTAGATATCAATATGCAAAAAAAATGAAGTTAGGCCTTCCCTTTAAACCATATACAAAAATTGCAATGAATCCTACATCCAAATAAATGGATCATGTTCTCAGAACTATATCCACATAGTTCTCATAACTCAGAACACTGTAGTACTTTTAGAATAAAATATAGGAGAAATTCTTCACGACCTTTGGGTTAGGGAAAATGTTCCCAGATATAACACCAAAAGAATAGCTCAGAAAAATAAATTAAACTTCACAAGGAACAACAAGAAACCTAAAATGTCATGAGACCTACAAAAAAAAAAGACAAAATGGTAGATGGAAAACCAACCATATCAATAATTTCATAAATATGAATGGACTAACACATGAATCAAATGTCAGAGATTATCAGCTAGGATACAAAACAAGATCTAACTATACATACTGTCTACAAGAATCATGCTTTAGAACCAAATATATATATGGATTAAGTGTGAAAGACTGGAAAACAGCTATTCCACATAAATAGTAAAACTAAGAGAGCTGGAGTGGATTTATTAATATATGAGAAAATAAACTTTAAGCAAAAATAGTGTTAGAGATGCACAGTTATGTTTCATATTGATAAAACAGTGAATATATAAGAAATACATAATAATAATAAATGTATATACATATAGCAATAAATCACCAAAATGCATGAAGTGAAAAGTGACAAAATTGAAATGAAAAATAGACAATTTAACACATATGCAGATGTATAAATGCCATTCTCTTAATATTTGATAAGACAGTTAGACAATCAGTAAAGACATGGAGTCCTAAACATTATCAAGCAAATACACTAGACTGACATAGAACACCCCACCTCCCAACAGGAGCTACATGCTGTTTTAGAGTGTCCATAGAATATTACCAAGGAAATAAAATATATCAGGCAATTAAAATTATAAGTGAAAGTCTTTCCTTGACAAAGTCAGTCTGTAAACTATTCTGCAAATGGGCAGACACCATTGCAAGAATAAAAGGATCACAAAGACTAAGGGTTACATGACACTACTAAAGGAAACTAATAAAATTCCCATAACCAACTCTAAAGAAATGAAGGTCTACAAAGTACCTGTCAAAGAATTCAAACTAATTATCTTTAATAAACTCAGTGAACTAAAAGAGAACACAGATAGACAACTAAACAACTGACTATAAACAGAAAGTTCAGCAAATAAACATAAACGATAAAATATAGAAATCCTACAGCTGAAGAAGACAATAAGTCAACTAAAACTTTCAACAGACAGCCTCTATAGCAGACTCAGTCAATAGTAGATTCAATCAGAACAAAGAATAGTAGATTCAATTAATCAGGTGAATGAATGAACTTGAAAACAGGTCATTTGAAATTCTCCAATCATAAAAGCAAAAAGAACAAGAATAAATAGACTGAATAAAGCTTACAAGACTTTTGAGATACCACCGTGTGAAACAATATATGCATTATATAAGTTTCAAAATGAGAAGAGATAAGAAAAGGGAAGAAAACTTATTTAAAAGTTATTATTTTTAAAAGTTATTATTTAAAAAAATAATAGCTAAAAACTTTCTAATTCTGGGAATGGAAATGGACATCCAGATTCATGAAGCCACAAGTAACCGAAATAGTTTTAAACCTAAAGAAGTCTACAATGATAAACATTATAATTAAATTGTGAAAAGGCAAAGACAAAGAGAGAATTTTGAAAGCAATAACTCATCACAAAAAAAAGGCAACACCTATAAACTATCAGCAGATTTCTCAGCAGAAATGTTTCAGTCCAGGAGAGGGTGGAGTGATACATTCAAAGTACTGAAAGCAAAAAATTGTCAACCAAAAGTACTCAGCAAAACTGTCCTTCAAAAATCAAAGATAGATAATTTCCCAGATAAACAATAACTAAGGGAAATCCTTATCACTAGATATATCCTGCAAGAAGTACTAAGGAAGTTCTTCAAGTTCAAATGAATACATGCTATTCAGCAACATGAAAGCCTATGATAGCACAAATCTCACTTGTAAAGGTAAATATGTAGGCAAATATACAATGTTCTAATACTGAAATGTTATATAAATCATTTTAAATACTAGTAAAAAATTAAGACACAAAATTATTACTTATAACTATCACCACAAATTTTGTTTAATAAATAAACAATAGAAAAATAATAAGTAAACTCTGATAACAATAACAAACTACACGTGGAGGAGAATAAAAGTATAGAAGGCTCATATACAGTTAAAGAAAAGTTGTTATCAGCTAAAAGTAGACTGTTATAATTACAAGAGGTTAGTCCAGGCTTATGGTAACTATAAAATAAAAAAAGGTAGTAGATATGCAAAAGACAAAGAGGAAAAAATCAAAGCATATCACTACAGTAAAATTACCAAACCACAAAGAAAGCCAGGAGAAGAGGAGGGGAACAATATAACTACAGAACAGATAAATAACAACGGACAAAGTGGGAATAGTAAAATCTTAGCCAACAATATTCACTTTAAATGTAAATGAATTAAACGGTTTAATCAAAAGACATAGAGTAGATGAATGGACAAAAACAAACAAAAAACCAACTAGATGCTTTCTCCCAAAACATGACCCAACTAGATTCTCTCTATAAGAGAGTCACCTTAGATTTGAAGACACACATAGGCTGAAAGTGAATCAAAAGAAGAAAGATAATCTTGGAAATGGAAACCAAAAGAGTTGGGATGACTATACTTAGACACAAATAGACAAAGTAAAAAAAAGAAAAAATACAAGAGACAAAAAGTAGAATACATTTTCTTTTAAAGCACACACAGAATATTCTCTGGGATAAAGCACATATTAGTCACGAAACAAATCTTAAAATTTAAGAAGATTGATTATTTCAAGTATGTTTCCTGACCATAAAGGAACAAATATAGAAATCAATTGCAGAAAGAAAACTGAAAAATTACAAATACATGTGAATAAAATAAACTCTTGAAAAGTCATTGGGTGAGAAAAGAAATCAAAAAGGAAATTAGAGAATATCATCAGACAAAAATGAAAACAACATATCAAAGCTTACGGGATACAGCAAAAGCAGTATGAAGAGGGAAGTTTATGGCAATAAATATCTCTTTTAAAAAGAATAAATGGCAAGGCACAGTGGCTCACACTTGTAATCCCAAAATTTTGGAAGGCCAAAGTAGAAGGACTGTTAAGACAAGGAGTTCAAGATTAGCCTTGTCAACACAGTGAGAACTGTCTCAACAAAAAAACAAAATAATTAGCCAGGCATGGTCGTGTGAGTCTGTAGTTCCAGCTACTCAGGAAGCTGAGGCAGCAGGATTGCTTGAGCCTAGGAGTTCAAGGCGGTAGCAAGCTATGAATGTGCCATAAAACTCTGGCCTGGGTGACAGAGTAAGGCCCTGTCTCTTAAAAAAAGAAAAAAAAAAAAAAAGAAAGAAAAAAAGAAAAATTAAAAAGAAGAAGTATCTCAAATCAACAACGTAACTTTATACCTCAAGTAACTACAAAAAGAACACGCTAAAGCCATAGTTAGCAGAAGAAAGAAAATACTGAAGATTAGAACAGAAAAAAATGAAATAACGAATAGAAAATGATCAACAAAACTAAGAGTTGCTTTTTATTTATTTTTTTAAATTCATTTGGAGACGGAGTCTTGCTCTGTCACCCAGGCTGGCGTGCAATGGTGTGATCTCAGCTTACTGAAACCTCCGCCTCCCATGTTCAAGCAATTCTCCTGCCTCAGCCTGCTGAGTAACTGGGATTACAGGCACCCGCCACCACGCCCAGCTAATTTTAATACTTTTAGTAGAGATGGGGTTTCACCATGTTGGCAAGATGGTCTCAAACTCATGCCCTCGTGATCCACCCACCTCAGCCTCCCATCGTACTGGGATTATAGGCATGAGCCACTGCACCTGGCCTGTTTTTTTAAAGATAAACAAAATCGATGAATTCTTATCGATAGACGTACTAAGAAAAAAACAGAGAAGACCCAAATAATGAAACAGGAGTGAATACAACCAACGCCACAGAAATAAAAATAACAGAAAGGACTGTTATGAACAATTATATGCTAACAAATTGGACAACCAAGAAATGAATAAATCCATAGGAATATACAATCTACTAAGACAGAAAGAAGAAATAGAAACACTTTAAAGATCGGTAATGAATAAAGAGTTCCAATTAGCAATAAAAACCTATCAATAAAGAAAATCTCAGGACCAGATGGCTTCACAGGTGAATTTTACTAAACATTTAAAAAATAATTAATACCAATCCTTTTAAAAGCCTTCCAAAAACATAGAAGGGATAAGGAATACTTCCAAACTCATATGAGGTCAGCATCACCTTGATAACAAAGTAATGACACTACAAGAAAAGAAAATCATATCCCTGATGAACATGAATGCAATATCCCTAATTAACCTGGATGCAAAAATCATCAATAAAATATTTAGCAAATCAAGTTCAACAGCATATTAAAACAATTTTGCACCACGACCAAGTGATATTTATCTCTGGGATGCAAGGACAATTTAACACATGCAAATCAATTAATGGGATACATGACATTAGCAAACAAAAGAAGGAGAATAACCACAAAATAATCTCAAAAGATGTTGGAAAAGCATTTGATAAAATTCAACACTCTCTCATGCTAAACCACTCAATAAATTAGGTATAGAAGGAAGCTGTCTCAACACAATAATGGTCACATATGAATATCCTACAACTAAAATCATACTCAACAGAGAAATGCTGAAAGCTTTTCCTCTAAGATGTGAAAGAAGGCAAGGATGCTCATTCTCACCACTTCTATTCAGCATAGTCCTGGAAGTGCCAGCAAGAGCAATTAAGAAAGGAAAAAAAAACAACAACAAGGCATCCAAATTAGATAAGAAGAAATAAAATAATCTCTGTTTGCTGGTGGCATTATATAAGAAAACTGTAAAAACCTCAAAACTGAGGGAATTAAAAATCAAAATGAATCAAGTTACAAGATAGGTAGTAAACACAGAAAAAGCAGTTGCATTTCTATCCACAAACTATGAACTATCCCAAAATGAAATTAGAAATACAGTCCCATTTACAATATCACCAAAAAGAAAAATACACCCAAGAATAAATATAACCAAGAAGGTGAAAGACTAGTAAGTTGAAAAATGTAAAACCCTTATAAAAGAAATAAAACAAGACACAAACAAATGGATAGTGATCCTTGAGTATGGATTGGAAAATTTAATATTGTTAAAATATTCATTCTAGCTAAAATTCATCTATATATTCAGTGCAATCCCTATCAAAATATCAAAGATATTTTTATACAGAAATAGAAAAATAATTCTAAAATTCATACAGAACCACAAAAGACCACAAATAGCCAAAGCAATTTTGAACAAAGCTGAAGGAATCACACTTCCTACAGTAATCATGATAGTCTAGTACTGACATAAAGACAGATCTATAGAGCAATGGAACACAATAGAGAGCCCAGAAGTGAATCCACAAATATACAGTCAACTGATATTTGATGAAGATGCCAAGAATACACAACAGAGTAAAGAGAGTATCTTCAATACATGGTGTTTGTAAAATTAGATATCCCCCTCCAAAAGAATGAAATCAGACACTTATCCCATAGACAAAAATTAACTCAAAACGGATTAAAGACTTAAATGCACAATTTGAAACAACAACAACAAAACAAAACTTTCAGAAGAAAACATAGGTAAAAACCTTGTTAACATTGATCTTGACAATGATTACTTTGATGTGGCACCAAAAGCACAGGCAACAAAAACAAAAATAAATACGTGGGACTGGGCTGGGCGCGGTGGCTCACGCCTGTAATCCCAGCACTTTGGGAGGCCAAGGCAGGTGGATCACCTGAGGTTGGAAGTTTGAGACCAGGCTGACCAACATGGAGAAACCCCGTCTCTACTAATAATACAAAATTAGCCAGGCGTGGCCACGCATGCCTGTAATACCAGCTACTCAGGAGGCTGAGGCAGGAGAATCCCTCGAACCTAGAAGGCGGAGTTTGTGGTGAGCTGAGATCATGCGTTTGCACTCCAGTCTGGGCAACAAGAGGAAATCTCTGTCTCAAAAAAAAAAAAAAAAAAAAAAGGGACTACATCAAACCAAAAAGCTTCTGCACAACAAAGAAACAAGCAACAAAATGAAATGGTACTCTATGCAGTGGGAGAAAACATTTGCAAACCATGTATTTGAAAAGTGGTTAATTTCCAAAATATATAAGCAACTCCTACACCTCAATAGCAAAACAAAACAAAATAAACAAACAAAAAACAACAAAATAACCCAGTTACAAAATGGGGAAAGGACTTGAACAGACATTTTTCCAAAAAAGATACAATGATGCTCAACAGTTGTATAAAAAGATGCTCAATATTGCTAACCCTCAAGGAAATGCAAATCAAAGCCACAATGAGATATCGCCTTATTCCTGTCAGGATGGCTATCATCCAAAAACATAAGATAATAACTGTTGGGAACATTATGGAGAAATTGGAATGCTTGTATACTTTTGGTAAGAATGAAAATGTTGCAGCCACTATGATAAAATAGTATAGAGATTCCTCAAAAAAAATTGAACTACCATATGTTCTAGTGATCCCACTTTTGAATATGTATCCGAAATAATGGAAATCAGAATGTCAAAGACATATCTTAACACCACGTTTATTGCAGCATTATTCACAATAGCCAAGACATGAAAACAACCCAAATCTTCATCAGCAGATGAATGGATAAAGAAAATTTGGCATTTTATGCATTGGAAGGTTATTCAACCTTTAAAAAGATGGAAATCCTAGCATTTGTGACAACACGGATGGACCTGGACATTATACTAAGTGAAATAAGCCAGTCACAGAAGGACTAACACTGCATGATTCCTCTTACATGATACATCTGAAACAGTCTCATGTATAGAAATAGATAGGAAAATGGTAGTTACCAAGCAACGGTGGAGGTGGGATATGGGGAATTGTTGCTTAGTGAGTGTAAAGTTAGTTATACAAAACTAGTAATCCATTTTGTAATTGGACCAATTACAAAATTGAGCACTATGGTGCTCATAGTTAGTAATAAATTACTCACACTTAAAAATTGATCAGAGTAGATATCCTGTTAATTGTTCTTACTCCAAAACAAAAACAAAACAAAGGGACACAAGGGAACTTTTGGATGTAATGTATATGTTTGTTACCTTGATTATGGTGATAGTAGTGAGAATGTATACATATGTCTAAACTCACCAAATTTCATTAATTATGTGTGGTTTCATATTTTTGTATACCAATTATTCCTCAAAGCTGGGGAAAGATAATGAACCAAATCCCACACTGTCATGTTTTCCTTGCACTAATACATGAAATAAGATACATGAAGTATTGTAAAGATGAATAAAGCTTAATCAATATGGCAAAAATAAAATAGCATTCATAAAAGTGATTGTATAACTTCATAAATTTACTAAAAACATCAATAAACTTCACCCCTAGAATGGGTTAATCATGTGGTATGCAAATTATATTTCCTAACCCTGTTTTAATGCTGAAACATGAAAGTTAAGCAAGGGTTTTTAAAAATCTCATTTGTAATTTCAAATCTTACATAACATATAGTCTTCTTGATAGCCATGTTAACTCAGTAATGAAAAGCACAGTCCTAGAATTGCTATTCAGTTCCTCAGACAGCACACTATAAAGGTTTACACTTAGTATATGACCTTTGCTCACCTTCACATTGTTGATTTGCTTTAATTCTTAATCAAAATCCAGAGGTGTGTATTTTATCACAAACTAAATATTCATAGTATGTGGACTGACTTCCAGGGGTAACCACTTCAGGGTATAATACTCAGGTTTTTATTACTGATCACAATATACCTTTTTTATTCTCTATAATAATTGGAAAAATAATTTTAATTAATCTCGTGTAGCATGAATTTTCATGTGATATGCAGAAAAACATCATTGAGCATGTTTTTCTCATTTATATACTACTCATTTGTGGACTTATCACATCATTTACTTAATATTTCACTTAAGTAAAATATTTATTAACATGCACAGACCCTGTACTTAGTCTTCCAAGGAAGAAGCTAATGATATTATGCCAGAATCAATAGTATCATTTAATAAAGGAACATTCCCATACATCATTTTGGGAGGTATAATATTTGTTATTAACTTTGCAATTGTTGCTATAATACTATCAGCAAACATGTGACATATTTACTATAAAGATGCAATTTTAATGATGCCTTGGAAGCGCTGGTCTTTTCCTTGCCTTTGGCAAAAATAATAATAATTTATATTGTAAACATTGTATTATGTATGTTCTGACATAACTCAATTGGTTTACCAGAGAGGTGATTGTGTTTTGTTTGAAAATTAAACAAAAGTTCATGGCCCAAATTGGCAGGGATGTCTAACCTAAAAAGCTCTGGGGTAAGTTAAAAAAATCATCAATCCAATTAAATCTCATTTTAAAAGACTTTTATCTTCATAATTCCTATCATACTTTTCTGTTTTGACTGCTTGTGCAAAGTCATCACAGTTGCTAATTCGTTTATCTGAGAATATACAGATTTAACTTCTACATTGGTAATATAGTTTAGTTTACTATTTGAGTTACAAATTTATGAGTGGTTTTATTTTATCATTACTTTCCTATTGCAGTGATTTATTTCAAGTTTTGTTTCATTTTCTACAAATTGTGGAAAGAACTCAACATAATAGTAACAATGCCAACTACATATTTAAAACACATAAGCAGTAACAGGCAAATGATATGAACATATTGGCTGAGGGGAAATGTAGCCTGTTAGCTGAGACAAACTAATCAACACTGTCTTCTTTTTAGCCTTGATAGAACCTTTCAAATTCAATGATTTATAGTATGGTAGAATATCTATGAAAATGGTACTCTTCCTTTTCAAATGTATGCAATGTATATGAATGCAACTATTTCATTGTGGCTACATCTGAAGCCACCAGACTCCTTCTTGATAGACCACAATGATCCACTAGTAGCAGGTAGTTGACACCTTGAGAAACACTGCATTAAGAATATTGTTGGTCTCCTTTTTTTTTTTCTAGACACATTCATATGACAAGTGATGCCATGTCCAAAGATCTGTGGGATTCCTTCACTAGTGGGAGCAGAGAATAGCCCAAGCAAGTGGCAGCTGTAGTATTATGGTTACACAAATGATGCTACGCTAATAAAAATGAAAATAAACATCATTTACAAACCTTAGGTCAGCTATCAATATCACTTCATTTGTGAGCACACTGAAGTGCTTCTAAACTGCATGAAAATATTTGGCAATGCGAAAGAACCAAAAAGAAAAAGTGGTTTTGTAGTTGATACAGCCTGCTCTCACGTAGCACAGCAAATGGAACAGGAGTGAACTGAGCCTATTGAGAATAAGCAAGTCATAAACAGACAAAATATTACTGAAATGCCACCACAAACACCTGTATAGAACAGCACATCTAAAAGTTAGTTTCTCTGTTTATATTGGATCACATACATAGGTCATATTTAGAAACAATAGATTGATAGTTATTTTTAGAGAACCACATAGAAGCAACCTAATCCAAAACCTTCCCAAAGCATATTGTGACTAATTCACTATGTCCTAGACTATGCCGTTGTACCTTCTATAGGCTTTTCTGAGCAATCACATCCACATCAATCTACTCCTTAATTTTTATTGCTGAAACCCTTTCTTCCATGTTCCAGACCTGCATTCCCAATTTGACATCAGTAAGTCAGACAATGTTGTAATGTAATAATATTTTAATAGAGATTTCAATTTCAATGCCAAATTCATTATCAGATGCTATCAATAGTCTCTTCTGTTCTTAGCACATTTAGATTTCTAGTATTTCCATCCCAATTATCCTACCCAATTTCCTTACATATCATCTCATAGCATTGTGATTGTGCTAGACTCCATACTTGTTATTGGCCTCCCTGCCTTCATTTTTGTCAAATGTAAATAGATTTTTTTGTCTGCAGTCAGAGTACTCTTCTTAAAACACCATTCCTTTTAAGTGATCAATTGCCTTTACAAAATTCTACAATGGTTCCTCATGGGCCATTCTTAACCTCCACACTCTTTTTAAATAAATTAATATATCTATTTATTATCATTATTATTATTATTTGTAGAAACAGAGTCTTGCTAGTTGCCCAGGCTGGTCTCAAACTCTTGGCCTCAAGTGATCACATCATCCTGTCTCGTCTTTCCAAAGTGCTGGTGCAAGCCAGGTGCTCCCTGCTGCTTTTTCCTAACTTTTAGGATCATCTCCTTCTCCTCTGCATCTACTTATCTTCTGTTAAGCCACAACAGTCACCTTCCCTAAACATGACTTGTACTACCCGTATTCTCTACTTTAAAGCTTTACTCACAACATTCTTCTTGTCCAGAAAACTCTCACACATTATATTTTCCTATTTAATCCCTACACTCCCTTACATGATCCTAGAGAAGAAGATTTTCTATATAATTTCACTAGTTTTGCATTTCACTGCTTTGCCTGGCCACCTGAACCATCCTGTAGCTGCCACTCCCCAGCAGAGGCAAAAGATTCAGACATTCAAACATAAGTACAATATTTCTGCTTTCCAGGGGTCCAAGCACAGAATTCAAGGGTCTCTGATGCTAAGGGTTTCAAGTAGGAATATCTGCCTGAGATTTTTAACCATGTGTCTCCTGTCCCGGCAGATTGCCACTCACTTACCAATTGCATCCAGAGGACTTTTGGAGATTTTATCTGTTGTTACTCAAATAAAATGCCCTATCTCTATCTAAAGCCACACTGCTCTCAAATCTGTGTTTACAGAGATCCCAGGGAGTGTTGCTTCAGCTGACTTTGCTGTGATGATTTTGAAAAACGGAGATGGGTTCATTTGGGCCAATTAAGGATTTTGAGATAAAGGGAAAGATATGGATATGTCAGTGTGTGAGCTAGTGTTACACTCTGGGTTGTAACATATTACTTGTCCATGTCATTTTTCATTCTATCTGAAAACTGTTAGAAATTGAAATAATGTATACACAATGATGAGCAAGTGTCCATTTTATTAATACTACAGTATATGAAAAGGATATGTTTGTCAAGAAAGACCATGGCCAGGCATAGTGGCTCACACCTGTAATCCCCACACTTTCAGAGGTGGGAGGATGGCTTGAGGCCAGGAGTTTGAGACCAGCCTGGGCAACATGGCAAGACCCCATCTCTACAAAAAATAGAAAAATTAGCCAGGCATGGTGGCATGCGCCTATGGTCCCAGCTACTCAGGAGGCTAAGGTGGGAGGATCACCTGAACTTAGGGAGGTTGAGGCTGTGGTAAGCCATAATTGCACCACTGCACTCCAGCCTGGACGACAGAGTGGCACCCCATCTCAAAAAAAAAAAAAAAAAAAAAAAGAAAGACCTAAATATAATAGAGTTAGAAGTTCTATCTGAAAGAATGAAAATAAAACACTGTTTGCATTTTGATATTGCCCTCTCAATACCAGCTGCACGAACTTGAGAAAATTAATCTCCCTGAACTTCACTTCTCTTCAGTGGAATGAGACAATAATAGTAACTTGCTCACAGTAGTGTGCAGATAATTAAATTAAAAACTATTTGTAAAGAATTTAGCACAATGTTACTCTCACACATAGAAACTCAATAAACACTAGCCAGAAATTTTGTTATGGCCACAAATTTAAAAATCAAGACACTGCTAGCTCAGAAGGTACTGATTGGTTATAATTCTTACAGAGAAAGCTCCAAAAATCTTTTCCAGACACCTGCATACACCACAGGGATTTCAAAAGGAGCAGAATGATAATATAATATAACAAGGGACAGGTAGAGTATTTTTAAAATGAAGTATATAATGTGCATTTAAGAATAAATTTGTGATAACACATGAATAGGTGCACTAAAATTTCATTTTCATGTCTTATTAAATAAATTGTATTGCTATTAGTATATGATTTTTATTTCCGTAGAATTAAGGGATTATTTCTGAGAATCCAAATCAGGAGATAACTGAAAATATTCCTTGAGTTACAGATATAAGACAATCATTTGATATGTAAAAATTGCATATATTTAGAAAACCTCAGCAGAACATCACAATAAAGCTGTTGTCATTGTTCTGTTTATAAGATAAAGGAAGAAAAATGTTCTCACTTTTGTAGGCCTTTAAAAATGAAGTAGATGCAGTTATTGGAAATATGAACTGACTAAGCCATCTAATAGGAATTACACAGTGTAAATTTCTCTGACATTTTGTTTGCAGATCCTTAGTAGAAAAGTAGTGGTTTGTATTAGCCTTGAAGATGTTTTAATCAAAGGACACACTGCTTGTAGAACAAAGTGAATAAATGTAAAATACAGTTTCATTCAAATAATGAAAAAGCTGTGCTATAGAAATTTAAATCTCATTTAACTTAAATTACATATTAAGTTACATATTTATAAATTCACTCATTTTTGTATATAAAAATGTCAAGGACATCTCCTTTTATTCTCACAGGGTTTCTAACATTGCTGATACACAAGTCAAACTTCGGTGTCTAATGGAAAAAAATTTAGGTTATTATTTTTCAAAGAAAAAATTCTCAATTATATTAGTCACATTTATAATTACATGGATAGTCAAAAACATTGGAGTCTGGATAATAGTAATGATAAAAACTTGACATGTTGTTTTTTGACAGGAAAAGTCTTCTAGGACAGGGTGTTAAATTCCTTACGAGTGTTTTTTTCTCTTTTATAGATCTCCATCTTTGCTTTCCAGGCCCATCACACTGTGTTTTTCCCCTGTAAGTCAGTTCTTCCTCTATCTCTGCTTTCTAGGCTTTCTCCCAAATGTCAATTTTCCCCTTTATTCACTCCCACTTGTATTTTTACTGTCAGATGCTTCTTCATGTTGATGCCAAAATGTTTTTTTTTAAAAAAAACAGATTTTAAACATGCCCATTTTCTTTATACTTGCTACCATATCCTCTTTTCTATCACTGTCTTCAGCCTCCCTTTTTATGTTTTATCCTTTGTCAATTTTTTTCTAAAATTTTGTTTTATTTTTCTACTCATTTCTATGCATCTATGCTGTGATAACAATTAAGGCACCCTAAAAAAATGTTAGGCTAATAACATGATACACAGTACATTTTTTCAGTTGCAAAAGACAACTCGGGGGAAAAATGATTAAGGGTGAGAGACTCCCACTGAAGTCTATATGATGAAAGTAACCTCAAATACAATTAACTATGAGCGTTCGACCATGTTCCTGACTGAAATCCAACAGGTAAGAATCCAATGAAGTTTGTGAAATATATTGCCAAAAGCATGGACGAAAAGAGATTGGGACTCTTTCAGACTTGCAATAAGCCATGAAGCCTCAACAGTCTGTGAGCAGAAAGCATACTAAGAAAACATCTCTCAAAAATGACATGTATTACGAGATGTCTACATCAGATGTGGCCAAAGAGGATAATAAAACAGACTAGAGCAAAGGAACTATGAAGAACAAGTGACCACGGAGCCCAGACTAAAGGCTTAATCAGCTTCTGCCACAAATCTCACACTTGGAATCCTCACAATAGCTGCTCAGCAGGATTTAAGAATTGCTACACTGGGATCTGCTGGGCAATGCCCATTCTTCCCTTTCTGGGAACGTTTATTTTTGTTAACTTGTTCCTGATCTGACATCGTATACTGGGTGAGAAAGAGGGCAGGAAACTTGTTATTTTTGATTCTAGGTCCCTACCTCTAGAAAGGCCATATGAAGAACTAAAGTAGACCACTTTTATCACCTCTTGAAGAAGAGACAATTATGATGAGGCCAGAGCATCTGGACTTTGACCAGTCTGCACGGAATTCACAGGGACTTTAAAGTTAACAATCTTGTTAAGGGAACGAGAGTATTGGCTGTCGTGTAGAGATTAAACTGAATGTTTTCTAAGCAAAGGAGCTGACTGATAATCATTAGACATGTTCTCCAGTCTCCAATAATCTGGTTTTTCTTCTAATGATTTGTCAAATCTTTTCAGTTACATTGCAAACATCTTTGGAGGAAATATTATTTATTATGATACTTATGTGATTCACATCACCAAGGAAAATTCCTTGCATAAATATGGAACCCAACCAATCCCAATTTAATTTCATTTGAATTTCTTTTTTAATTTTTTTTTTCTCAAATGACTGCCCAAGTTTTTGAGTAAGTTCTAGTGAAGAACTTCTTGACTTTGCCTGTCAAGCAACACAGAACTCTCTTTACTATGCAGAACATATTCCCTGTGGCTCAAGTAGAAATATCCTCATCAACATTATCTCTCCTCTTCTTTCGCATGACTGTAACTCAGGCCATTTCTGAAACAACTGAGACTTGCAGGGCTGGCTTCATGGGCATGGAACTGGTGCAGTGCAGGTCTTAGCCTTCAGCAGGGCCTCCTCACAATTTAATGCTCAACTACTGCATTTTAAACATCCCCCTAGGGTTTTCTGGTGGAACTGGAAGGTAAGATTGTGTCTTTCCACTACGGATCTGGAATTTCAGGCAGCAAATTTCCACTAGGTTGGGAGCATCCGAGGCAAGCAGATCCAAAAGTGGAAAGAGAAATTGAATCCAGACCATACTGTTGGGACCCAGCTAGAAAAGAATGGACTCAACTGACCTGAAAGATGCAACAAGTGATATGGCATTAATGATGTTGTTAAGTTTCTAAATCCAGCCTGATGCCAGAAACACTCCTGGTCCAGTGAAATGAGTGAATATAGTCTCATTTCAGTTTAAAGTTACCTAAGTGGGATTCCGGCCATTTGAATCCCAAGCAATCCTGATCAAAACACATTTTCTTTCCGTACTTAGTCTAATATTTTTCCCAACTTTCCAAAACTATTCTTGAGTATGCCCCAAACCACCATACTTTGCACAAAATAGGCTCTTTCTTAGTTAACTCATATTAAAAGGAATCATTAAGCTTGCCATAAATTCACTGCTCAATACAGAATGAGCAATATGAAATTAAAATTGTTGATATGTGTTTTAAAGGTCAAAATCCTTTTCTCCATTTCTTTTGAGTTTTTTAATACTTAATGTTACTCAGAGCTATGCCTCTGCTTTTGGCTCAATATTGATTACATACACCTCCACATCCTCAAAGAAGCCAAAATAAACCTGCTACATCCTGTGCCAGGGATAACTAATCTAATCATAAGAAATCAGCTTTATTTTCAAATTTTTAATTTCTGTACATACCACATAAAGGATATAGTTACTTCTGTCTTTCCAATAGTAAGTAAATGGAATAAAATGAAAATGTATGACAATTATATTATGATAATATGACTAAAGTATTAAGATGAATTGTTAATCATTACTTAGCAAATTACAACTTTCATATGGAGAAAATAATACCTTACATATATAATGAATAATATTACACTTGGGCTAATATGGTTTTGTAAGTTAATTATAGACTACACAGCTGATTTAGTTTCATTTACCTAAGGAGCTGTTCTGACCCTGTTGCAGATTAATTACATCTTCAGGAATACACTCTCATTTATCATTGTCACTTGGAGCATTATAGCTCTTAGCAAGACTGTAGAACTTTTTTTAATGTTAAAAAAATTCCTTAGCTGTGATACATTTTGCAAGTTTAGTCATTAAAAACACATGACAGCTAAAAGCAGGTAAGATTAAATTAGCTATGGAACATTAAGAAAGTTCATGTCCTAGAAATTAAATGACTGAAAGAAAATAAAAATTCTGTTAAAATCATTCATGTCAGACAGAGGCTTCATCTACATCCTGGAGCATTTTTTAGAAGATCCCTTGCTTTGAAATATGTGTATGAAAAATGTTTGCCACATTCTAAATTCTTCAGCACACATTACACAGCTTTTTACTATTCCCATTTTCTATAATTGTTAGAAGTATTTAAAAGAATAACATGGTTACCTTTATCTATACCTAGAAAGTATTATTTAAATTATGATGGGAAATTTATACCATTTGCTTTTACCTAATGATGGCCATGTCCTTAATTGTGAACATGAGAAAGAGCTAAAGAAGTCTGTCTAGCTTTGAATACTGTAGAATATTTATTTACATGTGAGTGATCATTTAACATCTGTTTGAGAACTATGTGTCAATGTATGTGCAGATTAGGCACACTTGAATAACTTACATTCCTTCACCTGGAGGAGCTCAGATTATAGGGGAAAATAGACCAACAGGTGCAACTGAGAAACAACGTGTAAAATGTGATTAAGGTTACATAAAGATATGCAACAGTTAATAAGGAGTGCCCCAAATGAGTGGCAAGCCCAGTTTGGTAGGTCAGAAAAGGCTTTTGGAGGGAAGAGAGGCTTCCACTAATTATTCAAAAATGGACAGGAGCTAGCCTTGTAACTCCTGAATGAGGAAAAGGTGGATGTAAAGAGGAAATTGGAGGAAGGAGATGGGAATGGTCAGTTTCATCCAAACAGAATTGATGATAGGAGCAAAGGAAGAGAGTAAAGTAAAAGCATCTTGGAAACTACAGGCAGTTTCTGGAGATGAGATCGGAGATTGAGGCAGGCCCAGAACATGATAGGAAGCTTGGAATTCATCTGTATGCAACAGCAAGGCCACTGGAGCCATGACTAGCTATGGGGAGCATGGGTTTGAGAAATCAAGACTGGAAGCAGAGACAGCAATTAGGAGGCACGGTGATTGCAACAGTAAGTGGTAATGAGAGTTCCAGATACCCAGGGGACTATATAAATAAAAACAGAAAAGATTTAGAGAAGATTGAATGATAAAATGACAGGATTTCTTGGTCAGTAGTGGGGATTTGTGAAATGCTAAGATCAGTTCTAGATGAGCGATCTAGGGCATGCTGTCTTCTGCACAGATGGTGGTTGAAATCAATGAGGAGGAGTGAAATAACCCAGGGCAACGCAGAGAGGAAAGAGTAGAACAGAAAAACAATCCTGGTGATCATCAGCAATTAAAGGACAAGTAAAGTTAGAAAATCTCTTGAAAGTGACATAAAAACAGCAAGGTGGTCAGAGAATTATAAGACTTGAGAGAGTGTAAGGTCATGGATGCCCAAGGAAGTAAGAAAAACATTTCAAAAAAACAGAAAGTGAGTCAAGTGCTGCAAAACACTCAGAAAGATGGTACTACTGAACTGGTTAATGTGACATCAAGGGTGACCATAGACAAAGAAGTTTCAGGCATGTGATAGGGGTACAAGTAAGTCTGAGAAACCAGTTTGCACTGGTTCTGCAAATGGTGAAGTGGTAACATAAAAGAAGTTGTTTTACCCCAAGAAATTACCTAGGAATAAATATTTTTTTAAAAAAATTGATATATATTTTCTGTTTTCTTCTTTCACTAAATAACCTACATAGTTATTTTTAAATATTCTATTTAATACTTTGTATTTTTAGAATACTTTATATTAAATACAACATTTACTATTCTTCAGAAATCAGAAATTCTGGTTCAGTATTCAAAACCCATTTTAAACTTTGTTGAGCGATAAAGAGAATGCAGGGAACAATAACACTGAAAATTATATTTAAGTCTGAACATTTAAAAACACAGAAAAGTTATCTGGTGAAAGGAAAGACGATTAAAATCTCTAGCTGGCTGGACATGGTGGCTCACGCCTGTAATCCCAGCACTTTGGGAGGCCGAGGTGGGTGGATCACAAGGTCAAGAGATCGAGACCATCCCGGCCAACATAGTGAAACCCCGTCTCTACTAAAAAATATAAAAATTAGCTGGGCGTGGTGGCGTGCGCCTGTAGTCCCAGCTGGTTGAGAGGCGGAGGGAGGAGAATCACTTGAACCCTGGGAGGTGGAGGTTGCAGTGAGCCAAGATCACGCCACTGCACTCTAGCCTGCTGACAGAGCTAGACTCTGTCTAAAAAAAAAAAAAAAAAAAAAAACTTTAGCCATTAGTTGCTTAATGAACAAGCAATTTTTGAAAATTTATTAATAAAACTAAAACAGCAATTTTGTTTTATTCTGTCATTTAAAATTCTAGTTTGGGGTTTTAAGTTTTACAGATAAAAACAAATTATTCATTATTGGTTATTATATTATGGATCTGTTTTGAAAAAAATCCTATTATATTCAATTTGCTGCTTAACATACAACTTATTTATCATTCATTAGAGATTAGGTTCATTTTTTTCTAAAATACTAAGGAGTTTAGTGTGACTTGCTTAATAAAACAGAAACAAAATGTAATTGAAAGAAAATAGCTGAAATTACATTTGCAATGAAATTTTATGAGTAAAATAAATTGCTCTGAGGTAAAATTATCAAATATTTGAGATTAAGAATCTTTTTGTGATTGGTAATTTACTCAACTAATCTAAGTCATTCTGGAGATAAATAACCTGTTTCAGAAGCCAATGTCCTATTAGAAAGCATCTTCCAAAGGGATATGAAGTTGATTTTCCAAGAAAAACATTACAGCAGTATAGCATTAACATCATTAAAAATTTCTTTATGTCACAAAACAATAAAAAATACAACTGAGGACATTTTCTTTCTTTCATGTGCTTTATAGTCTTCATTTGGTTGCTATGATCATCCATAACTTGTCAATTTCTCAAATGTAAACTCCAATCTCACTTAAGAACCAAATAACAATGATTGTCATGAACATGATGACTGAATTATCTGCAGACCAACAGAATTTTATCAAACCAAATATAAATCAAAGTAATAAAAAATGACAGCTTCTAAAAATTATATCACAGTTTCACTAAAGAGGTAGATATGGTAGAAATAAAAGAAAATGAAATTTAAAAAAAGACTGATCGTTTTCAAAGTCCAATTATATTCATCTCACGACTAGACAAAAAATTCTTCCTTTTTAATCAGTCTGTGAGCATTGCTAAATTTCTTTGGTTAAAATATTTCCTTTGTGTTTTCAGTAAAGATATAGGAGAATGTGTTACAAAGGGCTGAAAATTGGAGAAATTCTGTTAACTATTCCACTAACTTGAAATTTATGGTTATGAGAATTAAGTAGTCATATTTTTCCTACACTGGCAGAATAAGAGGCTCTTAGTGACTGACTAAGGCTGAAGGATATTAAATCATAACCATGCAAATATCTATTTGATAGGACATTTGGGTGGTAATATATATGTGTAGTAAAAGTCCACTTGTCTTTGTCAGATTTCTTCCAGACTTAGAATATTTCTACAGTTAACATAGACCCAATTCTGATTTCAGAAGAACTAATGTGGATAAGGTTTTCATTTTCATGTTGGCTTTCACTTTTTACACAGCATGTGATACTAATTTGTTTCTGGATATGTTCTACAAAAACCGGAGGACCTTTCCAGAAGCCTTTACAATTCTTATTGCCTTGCTTGTTTCTTCTCGCAGTGCTGACTTCTGTGTTGAAGAGTGTCCAAATTGGAACTTACTGGGATGATTAACAGCTGCTACAAAATCAATACTCTATGTAGGGAAAACAGAATTGGGCTAAGATGGTCTTACATGAGCACTATTTTGTGGCTGAATATCTATTGATGTCAGCAAGCCAAATACAATTTATCTTGGTGGAAGCATTTCCATGGATATAATACAAGAGCTTTTCAGACTTGCCCTCAGAGACATAAGAGGTGGGGAAGATAATTCATAGGTCTTAACTGTGCATAATTATGCATATTCTCAGTTGCAAAGATGATCACTGTTATACTCAGTAAGAAATGGGTTTGCTTAAATCTTTCATTATTTTAACATTTATTATGGTTGAAACACTAAGTCATACTATTATTGTTACTGCAATCTGTCTCACAGTGAGTCTTAAATTTTTTTCTTCACAAATTAAATTGAAAGATAATACAGATGTTTGTGGATTTGGTTTATTAAGCTCTAATGTTCTAATTATAGAACCATAAGGTAGTCACTAACATGTGACCTAAAAATCTTTTGTATCTCTTTTTGGAGGGCTAAATATGCTTTATAATATTATATTTAATATTAAACAACAGGATAAATATGCTAACAGTTTAAAAGGTAATAAACAATTCCCTGAGCCCTTACTTATTTGTATCACCTCTAGCCACATGCAAGGGAATATGCTTGTGTGTAATGTTTTACCTCCAATATACTAGAATTCACACTTCTTTCTGGCAACATGTTCATCTTTGTATCCACTATAATGTTTATGTCAGCAATTAGACAATACGCATTTGTGGAATGAACTAATAAATGAACTCCTCTGTGATTAAAATACCAAGGAGCTAAATGCTAAATGCCCATGATAACTCAATATTTTAGATTTTTATACTAATGTAAGTACACTGTCAGAAGTAGTTAATAAATGTTTATTCAACAATGCCATTTGTAAAGCCCAGTAAGTGACCCATAAAGAGTATATTTTGCAAATCTGTTTAACTGGATTATCCACTGGGAATAATATTGTGTGCTAACCCTCCTCCCTCCCTGTCTCATGATACTCTCCCTATTTCATTGTTGCACATGTTGCTTGGATAAGGAATATGTCACTATGTTTTTTATGTTTTTAAACACGAAAAGCTATCAGGTTTAAAAAGACTTAAAATAATTGTTTTCTGGGGCAGCTACCATGAATTTGACTACACTTTTAGCACATTAAGTAAGGAATCTGTTTTCCTTTCTCTGCACTAGGAAAAATTAAATGTTTTCCAATAGGGAGCTATCACAAAATATGGATTCTATAGTTCTCAGATTTGTGGACTTTCTACCAACATGTTAACCAGAAATTGATCCTGTAGCTCAAAGCCACAAGGACAAGAACATGATAAGGCAGGGTCAGCGTTGTTATGGACTGGGAAAGCCACAGCTATCAATAAACCAGAAACCTAGAAAATAAAATTAAAGAGCCAGTGGTCTTAAGGCTGATAGTGAGGGCTTTGAGATCTTTGGGATGCTTAAGGCCTAATCCCCAAAGGGGAAATCAAAGAGAAAGTCAAATGTTAAGAAGCAAATGGGAAGAACAATACATGAACCAGAAGAATTTGCCACGGTCAGCTCAAGCAGCTCAGCACAGATGAATTCATTCTACAAAATGAATCTAATAATGTATTGCAAGGCAAAAATTATTTTCCATCTAACGGTGAAATAAAGACCCCATAACATATGCACATGCTTTGTCACTTTCCTTTATAGTACCCTGTATCTTTTCCTTCAAAATACTGAGGGCTGTTTGAAATTCACTTGTTTATTGTGTCCCATTCCTAAGAAAATGTAGACTAAATGAGAACTGGTTTTCCCTCTTGTGTTCTCCAATACTAATTCCGTTTATCTTCTAGTGCTCTGAAGAGTATCCAGCACATAGTGATTAGTCACATAAATAAACAAAATTGCTATATAAGTAAGTGAAGGAAAGGAAAAGACACAAGAGTGTGTGAAATGAAAAAGAATCAGAACAGCAGCTATAGTTATATCTATCCAGTTAAAATGTGATCTAAGCAAATAAAACCACATCCAATCGCAAATCATTATTAAAACAATTCAATAAAAGGCAGCACTGTAGAACAGGTTGAAAGTGAATATTTGAATGGGAATGTTAGCATCATGGTATGTATGGGTTTACAAACGTTTAAATACATTGAATAATGCTATGAAACTTCAAGGATTACCCACAGTCCCACCACATTTTAAATTTACATTAAGAAGTTTTATTTCTCTCTGTCTCCTCACATGCTGGAGGTATATATATCTGCAGATTAATTTATATGTTTTCATATACATATTTTGATATATATATTTGTGTGCTCCTTTACATGCTTTTTTTTTTTTTTTTTTTTTTTGAGACGGAATCTCACTCTGTAGCCCAGGCTGGAGTGCAGTGGCGCCATCTTGGCTCACCGCAAGCTCCGCCTCCCGTGTTCACGCCATTCTCCTGCCTCAGCCCCCTGAGTAGCTGGGACTACAGGCAACCGTCACCACGCCCGGCTAATTTTTGTATTTTTAGTAGAGACGGGGTTTCACTGTGTTAGCCAGGATGATCTCGATCTCCTGACCTCGTGATCTGCCCACCTCGGCCTCCCAAAGTGCTGGGATTACAGGTGTGAGCCACCACACCCGGCCTTCCTTTACGTGTTTTAGGAGACAGCTATGTAAAGACATTTATGTTTGATCACCACTGTGTTCCCTAACATTTCTTGAGCACTACTGTTAAGTGTTGTAAGAGCTTTAGAAGTCCCGAACAACTCCTTAAGATAGTTTCTGTATTGTCTTCCTTCACAAAAGTAGGATATGAGAAATAATGTTATTTATGGACAATTTGTTTTTGTAATTTAATGTTAAATTTTGGGGACCTCTTTTCTAGTTGTACATTATTTTCAAATTGATAAATTTTTAGGTTCCCCCAACTATTATGTCTTTAAATATGTTTTGTGCAGCTTACACTTTTGTACTCTTTTCCCTGTGGAATAGATTTTTAGAAATGAGATGGATGGCTCAAAGGGTATGCACATTTTAAAATTTTAATAGATACTATCACATAATAAAAATATTTTAATTTATAAGTCCATTACACAATATGGATGTGGTGATTTTTCTATTAACATCATCATGTCAATAAGTATGGCAGCATCATACTTACTGATTTATTGACTGATAGAGATCATCAGTCTTTGTAATTTTGAACAATTTGAAAGGCAAAATATGGTAACCTATTGCATAATTTTATCTTTCATTGTTAACTAAAAATATTAGGGATTTTTTTCATCTGGCTATTCAGTATTTTTCTATTACATGCTTATTTTTTAAACTGGAATTCAATATTTAAGTTTATTCACCCTATCTTTATTATTTTTGTTGAAAACATTTTTTGAAATTTCAAAGTTAATGAGTTTTAATATATATTTTTAAAATGAAAGATCAAGAAAACACAACCATAATTACCTTTTAGATTCTAGATTTCTTGCTGGTCTCCGACAAGTTTTCCTGTTCCGGATGATAGCAATTTACTTCTATATTTTCTTCTAATATAAGTGTATTGCTTCCATTTGTATTTTTAATCTATTTGATGTATATTTCACATGGCTTTGAAGTAGAAATATGAATTTGTTTTTATTTAAATGAATAACCAATTCTGTCACTTCATTTATTATATATTGTGCATTTTATCCCTCTCCAATGATCTGATACTTCAACATCTAACAAATATTAAATATTCTGTATCTCTGCACTTTGTTTTTGTCTAACTTTATATTCAATTCTATTAATCTATTTTTGTGCCACCGTATTTTAGTTACAGAAATTTAGTAGCATTTAGTACATGGCAAGGAAATTGACCATTGTAGGACATTATTTCAGAATATTTTAATGGCATTTTTGTTCAACTGCAAATTACAATTAATCAAAAACAATCCCCAGTGACCCTATCAGAATTCTCAGAATCAAGGAATTAATATATAAATTAATTTGGGCAGACGTGATCTCTTAATAATACTGAATCTGTCCATGAAGGAATGTCAGAGGCATTTGAACCAGAGCAACTCCATCTAGAATAGGAGTAAGGTAAAATAAGGCTGAAACCTACTGGGCTGCATTCTCAGACAGTTAAGAAATTCTAAGTCACAGAATGAGATACAAGGTTGGTACAAGATACAGGTCATAAAGACCTTGCTGATAAACAGGTTGTAGTAAAGAAGCCGGCCAAAACCCACCAAAACCAAGATGGTCACAAGAGTCATCTCTGGTCGTCCTCACTGCTACACACCCGCCAGCACCATTACAGTTGACAAATGCCATGGCAACATCAGGAAGTTACTTTGAAGGGTCTAAAAAGGGGAGGCATGAATTATCCACCCCTTGTTTAGCATACAATAACAAATAACCATAAAAATGGGCAACCAGCAGCCCTTGGGGCTGCTCTGTCTATGTAGTAGCCATTCTTTCATTCCTTTGCTTTCTTAATAAACTTGCTTTCACTTTGTAGTGAAATTAGTAATTTTTCTAATTAATTATTTCTTGCAGGAGATTCAAGAATGATCTCTTGGGGTCTGGATTGGGACTCCTTTCCGGTAACAGGAATACAAGACAAATTCTTAATATTCAAGCCTTATTTTATAACTTTGCATAAAATTATTTAGATTTCCTCATATATGCTGAGTGGTTTTTTAACTAAATGTAAACCTTGGCATATTTTTAGTTTTGCTGGTATTGTTGTTAAAATTTTATTCATATTAACATAATAACTGGTAATATTAAAAAGGAAAGTTAGAGGTTTAAAAAATATATATTTAGTATTTATTACATTGCTTTACTAGTTTCATTTCTAGTTGATGAATATTTATTACATATATAATCACCTTCAAATATTAATAGCTGATTTCTCTATATAAACATTTAATTTTTCATTATTAAATTAGTTCACTTTTAAAAATTTGTTGACTGACATAGTGATAGAAGAATTATGGTCTTCCTCCTCATTTTATTTGGAATGCATCCACTATGCCCCTATACGTGTATTTTGATTTATTAAAAAAGCTTAAATTTTTTTCAATTAGTTTTTATTCACAAAAAACAGCAACTCTTGTTTTTATTTAAAACAAATAATTGTAGTAATATTGACCCGTTTTGGCTTTTTTGAAATAAACCCTATTGGGTCAATAGATTTTTGTCCTTAGATATACTACTTGAATTTATTTCCTATTATTTTTGTCTGCTATTGTTGCATTTATATTCACATGTAAATTTTATTTTGGAAGCTATGGTTATGAGGTATTGATATTGAGGTTTTCAATCTATGTAAAATGAATTGGAGAAACCTTCCCTTTTAATCTGCATTCTGAAATTTTGTTAAAATATAAAAACTACTTGTGCTCTTAAGAGTAAATGGAATTGCCACCAAGTTTAGTAGTTCTCTTACTACCTTTCTACATTTTCCCCCTTTGGCTAACTGAAAGCAGTGGTTCTCAAAATAGGATACTGGACAAGCAACATTAGGATCACCTGGAAGCTTGTTAGAAATGCAAATTCTCAGCCCCCGTCCCCAATCTCAGATCTACCAAACAGAAAACCCAGGTGTAGAGACCAGTAATCTGCATTTTAACAAGCCCTTTAGGTGATTCTAATTCATGCTTAAATTTAAGAACCACTATCTTAGATTTGCTACCGCTTGCTCTTCAGCAAATTTTAGCTGTTTATATTTGGATGCAAAATGTTCCATTTCTTCTATATAAAAAATTATTGCCATATGAACACAGATGATATACTTATTTAAATATTTTCCATAGCTGTGGCTATGTCTTTAAATTTATTATGCTGTGTATTTATTTCTTTCTGTTAAAAACATATTTGTGCCGGTCTATTTGTATTCTATTTGCCATTTTTTTAGGGGAGAAAAAAGCTTTGGGCTTTGTCTGTCATTATACTTCCGCTCTTTTTTTCCAAGTTGTTTTCTTTTTGTCAATTACATCTTAACTTTCTATTTGTCTTGTAGCTTTTTCCTAGTTCTTTCTTAATTTGACTATTGCTTATTTTTATCTTTTTAAAAAAATAACATCTTCATGGCTATAATTTTTTCCTCCATATACAGTTTTGCCCATATGCATATTGGCTTTTGATAGAAAATCTTCATATATTTGTTAACTTGTAAATAATACTTTTTCCATTTTTATTTCCATTTTACCTAAAAAAAAATTTAAATGATGCTTATGGAAATTCTTAAATTTCTTAATTTTTTGGTGTCACTTGGTTTATTTTTATTTCCAAATTTATTTCATTGTCATCAAGGAAATTATCATTTAGACTCCTTACATATTTATTATTATGGTATACAAAAATTCTTAAAATTATTTTCCTGCAACATTGGTTGATTATTTTATTTTATCTCATTTATCATTCTTAATGTTTACTATTTTGTTCTTTTACTTGTTTGCTGTAATCAAATTTCTAAGATTTTCTTTTTCATAGCTCTTTTTCAAGAAATTCTTTCTAGATGCATCCATTATTGGTCTTATCTGGAAACACATCTCCACATTTTTATCTGTCTCTTTATATATATCTATATGGTTATTATATATAATTGCCATTTATATATTTATGATATCTATATAATATATAAATAATTTAGATATATATACATATGTATACCTTCTGTATAGAGGATGACTATATCATAATTACAGCATTGTTAGTAATGAATTTTCTCTTAGTTTATGTTATCTTTGTATCTAAATTTCTGCTATAAATACTAAATTCTTTTTTTGTTCTAGAAATGAAAGTTTATAAATCTTCTTCTGAGGATGCCTTTCACAATTTTACATTAGAATTGTATATTTCCTGTATAGTTTGCCATTTTTCCTTTTTATTTCAACTTTGATCCAATAATTAACCAGAAATGTTTTATAATTTTCAAATGTTAAGATTTTTAGACCAACTTTTTGCATACTTGTAATATGACTGAATTATATGAGATCAATTTGCCTTTAAGATTTCTGCTTTTTTAAAAAAAAACTGATTTTCTTTGTGGCCACATGTGTAATTGATTTTAATAAATTGTTCATGGATATTCCAGAAAACACACATATTCCCTAAAGATGTAAATTTCTTGGTATCTTTTGAAAATCCACCAAGCCGCTAAGAAAAACCAAGAGGCTGTATCCAGATGTCTAAGTAAGAAACTCTACTCACCTGCTCAGCAATTTTATGGCTGTTGGAGACCAGAACACTCCTGTAGGTTCAGCATGTTTGGCTCTTGTGTTCCTCAGATCTGCTGCTTTCCAGTCCTTAGACCTAGGACTCCATTTGCTTACTCAACCCACTCAGGGAGAAATCGCTGCCTAAAGTACCTCAGCTAAGGCTCTAACAAAGCCAAAGCATACTAGCTCCCAGCTGCCCCTGGTCTCCAGCATCCATTTGAATCAGGAGAGTTGAAGCAATTGAACAAAGCAGATCACCTGCATGTCCCTATTTTCTTAGAAGCCTCCAAATATTCCCCTGGGAAAGCCCACAGGTGTGTGTGAAATGTGCTAGTATGTGTTCCCTGTGACCAACATGACCTAACACCATGTCCAACATAATGGTGACTTTTTTCAAAAATGTAGAAATACTCTGTAATTACATCAATTTTCTTAGCACATAGACTTTTTCCATCTCTAAATTTCTGTAGTACTTTAGGCTAGAATAACCTATAAAATCAATTATTTTTCCTTGCAGTTTTCTTTATCAATTACATATACCAAGTTTATTGAAGAATCTCTCCCTATGCACTATATCATGTTATGTCTCTAAAGTCTCAGTTACTTTTTGCTCTGCAGTCCTCCTACATCATTTTGGAGGAAGGGGGCACAGCGTAGAGGGTAATGGTCTGCTCATTCTGAACTGAAATCCCTCAAAAAACCCTCTGTAAAGGTAGCTGACCTAAAATACAGGCAGTCTCTTTAGTATGCATTCAGGTTGGGCCTTAGTTCTGGGGTAAAAGCAATAATCTTATGCAACCTTCTATTACCTACAGCATATGCCCCTTAGAGGTAATGGGGTTTATACTATACAATTTATTTTTAGAAAACTCAACTACTGTTGTCAATGGAATTTTTTGTTACATCATGAATTTATTAAATTATTTCAAAAACTTGATGCATTGAAAACAAAATATTTAGCAGTTGCCTAATCACAATACTAAAGTCACTGAGATGTCAAAGCCTTGGATCTGAAACATTTGTGAACAGAGTTGTGATAGCAGCTATTTAGTAAAAGTCCAGGATGTCACTTGGCCCCTCTGGGCACTGGGCTATTTCTAACTTAAGCATCTTCAAATTATTTCTTTTTTCTTTTCTTTATTTTACTTTTCTTTTCTCTTCTCTTTTCTTTTGTTTCTCCTTCCTTCCTTCCTTCCTCCCTTCCTCTCTTCCTCTCTTCTTCCCTCCCTTTCTCCCTCCCTTCCTTTTTGCCTTCCTCTCTTTTTCTTTCATTTAAGTGTGGAGAAACATTTATTCAATCTTCTGCCCATTTTGTAACTAGGTTATTAGATTTTTTTTTACTGTTTAATTGTGCTAATTACTTACATATTTTGGCGATTAACCCTTGTGATGTAGTGAAATATTTATATTTAGTCTTTCTCCTCTGTTTCTTTTTTACTTTCTCCTCTCTTTTTTTATTGTTGTAAGAACACAACATCAGAACTTAGGACTTAACATGAGATCTACCTTCTTAACAAAGTACAAAATACATTATTGTTGAGCATAGGTACAATGTTTTACAACATATCACTAGAGTTTATCCCTCTAGCTTTACTGAAACTTTATTTATGTCCGTTGATTAATAATTTTCCATTTCCCCCTCTTCCTAGCCCTGGTAGTCACAATTCCACTCTTCAGTTTTATGAATTTTACCATTTTATATACCTCATATAAATGCAATTATGAAGTAGTTGTCTTTCTGTGGTGGGTTTATTTCATCTAGCGTAATGTCCTCAAGGTTCATCCTTTTAGTTGCATATTGCAAAACTTTCTTTTTTAAAAAACTGAATAACATTCAGTTGTATGTATAGACCACATTTTCTTTATCCATTCTTCTGTGGTTGGGCAGTTACATTGCTTCTATATCTTTTTTCTTTCTTTCTTTCTTTCTTTTCTTTTCTTTTTTTTAATTATACTTTAAGTTTTAGGGTACATGTGCACATTGTGCAGGTTAGTTACATATGTATACATTTGCCATGCTGGTGCGCTGCACCCACTAACTCGTCATCTAGCATTAGGTATATCTCCCAATGCTATCCCTCCCCCCTCCCCCCTCCCCACCACAGTCCCCAGAGTATGATATTCCCCTTCCTGTGTCCATATGATCTCATTGTTCAATTCCCACCTATGAGTGAGAATATGCGGTGTTTGGTTTTTTGTTCTTGCGATAGTTTACTGAGAATGATGGTTTCCAATTTCATCCATGTCCCTACAAAGGATATGAACTCATCATTTTTTATGGCTGCATAGTATTCCATGGTGTATATGTGCCACATTTTCTTAATCCAGTCTATCATTGTTGGACATTTGGGTTGGTTCCAAGTCTTTGCTATTGTGAATAATGCCGCAATAAACATACGTGTGCATGTGTCTTTATAGCAGCATGATTTATAGTCATTTGGGTGTATACCCAGTAATGGGATGGCTGGGTCAAATGGTATTTCTAGTTCTAGATCCCTGAGGAATCGCCACACTGACTTCCACAATGGTTGAACTAGTTTACAGTCCCACCAACAGTGTAAAAGTGTTCCTATTTCTCCACATCCTCTCCAGCACCTGTTGTTTCCTGACTTTTGAATGATTGCCATTCTAACTGGTGTGAGATGATATCTCATAGTGGTTTTGATTTGCATTTCTCTGATGGCCAGTGATGATGAGCATTTTTTCATGTGTTTTTTGGCTGCATAAATGTCTTCTTTTGAGAAGTGCCTGTTCATGTCCTTCGCCCACTTTTTGATGGGGTTGTTTGTTTTTTTCTTGTAAATTTGTTTGAGTTCACTGTAGATTCTGGATATTAGCCCTTTGTCAGATGAGTAGGTTGCGAAAATTTTTAACAGAGCCCTCAGAAATAACGCCGCTTACCTACAACTATCTGATCTTTGACAAACCTGAGAAAAACAAGCAATGGGGAAAGGATTCCGTATTTAATAAATGGTGCTGGGAAAACTGGGTAGCCATACGTAGAAAGCTGAAACTGGATCCCTTCCTTACACCTTATACAAAAATCAATTCAAGATGGATTAAAGATTTAAACGTTAGACCTAAAACCATAAAAACCCTAGAAGAAAACCTAGGCATTACCATTCAGGACATAGGCGTGGGCAAGGACTTCATGTCCAAAACACCAAAAGCAATGGCAACAAAAGCCAAAATTGACAAATGGGATCTAATTAAACTAAAGAGCTTCTGCACAGCAAAAGAAACTACCATCAGAGTGAATAGGCAACCTGCTTCTATATCTTGGCTATAGCAAAGTGTGCTGCAATATACATGAGAGTGTGAACATTTCTCTTCAAGATCCTGATTTCAATCCTTTTAGATAGTGAGGAGTGGAATTGCTGAATTATACAACAGTTCTATTTTTCATTTTTTGAGAAACCTCCACATTGTATTGCATAGTGGCTATACCATTTTGCATCCCAACATTATGCAGGAGTCCCAATTTCTCCAAATCTTCACAATCACCTGTTGTTTTTGACAATAGCCATTTTAGCAGGTATGAGATGATATCTCGTTGTGCTTTTGATGTGAATTTCCCTGATGATTAATAATATTGAGCATTTAGAAATATATACTAGTTCATTATTTGAATGTCTTCTTTGGAGAAAAGTTTGTTCAATTTTCTACCCATTTTGTAGCTAGGTGATACAGTATGGCTGTGTCCTCATCCAAATCTCACCTTGAATTTTAATAATGCCCACATGTCATTGGAGGGACCCAGTGGAAGGTAACTGAATTATGGGAGCAGGTCTTTGCTGTGCTCTTCTCATGATAGTGAATAAGTCTCAGGAAAGCTGATGGTTGTATAATGGAGAGTTCCCCTGCACACACTCTCTTGCCTGACACCATGTAAGATGTGCCTTTGTTCCTCCTTTTCTTTCTGCCATGATAGTGAGGCATCTCCAGCCATAGGAATCTGTGAGTTTATTAACCCTATTTTTCTTTATAAATTACACAGTCTCAGGTATGTCTTTATTAGCATCATGGAAACAGATGAATACAGTAAATTGGTACCAAGAGTGGCGTGCTGTTTTAAAGATACCCCAAAATGGAGACGTGACTTTGGAATAGAGTAACAGGCAGAAGATGGAACAGTTTGGAGGGCTGAGAAAAAGACAGAAAAATGTTGCAAAGTTTGGAACTTCCTAGAGACTTGGAGGGCTCAGAAGATAGTGATATGGACAATAAGGTCCAGGCTGAGGTAGTCTCAGATGGAGATGAGAAACTTGGGAACTGGAGCAATGGTAACTCTTGCTATACAAAGAGATTGGTGGCATTTTGCCCCTGCCCTAGAGATCCGTGGGGCTTTGAACTTGAGAGAGATGATTTAGGATATCTGAGGAAAGAAATTTCTAAGTGGCAAAGCATTCAAGAGGAAGCAGAGCATAAAAGTTTGGAAAATTTGCAGCCTGACAATGCAATAGAAAATAAAAATCCATTTTCGGGGGAGAAATTCAAGCCTGCTGCAGAAATCTGCATAAGTAACAAGGAGCCCAATGTTATTCACCAAGAAATAGGGAAACTGTCTCCAGAGCATGTGAGAGACATTGTGGCAGCCCCCCTCATCACAGGCCTGGGGGCCTTGGAGGAAAAAATGGTTTTATGGGCTGGGCCCAGGGCCCCCCTCATGTGTGCAGCCTATAGACTTGGTACCCCATGTCTCAGCTACTCCAGCTGTGGTTAAAAGGGACCAAGGTACAGCTCAGAATGTGGTTCCAGAGGGTGCAAGCCCCAAGCCTTGGCAGCAAGCTCTAAGCCTTGGCAGCTTCCACATAGTGTTGAGCCTGCAGGTACATAGAAGTCAAGAATTGAGGTTTGGAAACCTCCACCTAGATTTCAGAGGATGTATGCAAACATCTGGATATCCAGGAAGAAGTTTGCTACAGGGGTGGGGACCTCATGTAGAACCTCTGCTAGCATGCAGAAGTGCATAAGGGAAATGTGGGGTTGGAGCCCCTACACAGACTCCCCACTGGGACACTGCCTAGTGGAGCTGTGAGAAGTGGGCCACCATCCTCCACACCCCAGAATGGCAGATCCACTGGCAGCTTGCACCTTGCACTGGAAAAGTTGCAGACACTCAATGCCAGCCTGTGAAAGCAGCCAGGAGGGAAGATGTACCCTGCAAAGACACAGAGGTGGAGCTGTCCAAGGCCATGGAAGCCTATCTTTTGCATCAGTGTGACCTGGATGTGAGACATGGAGTAAAAGGAGATCATTTTGGAACTTGAAGGTTTAATGACTGCCCTATTTGATGTTGGACTTCCCTTTTGTTTTGGACGATTTCTCCCATTTGGAATGAGTGTATTTACCCAATGTCTGTACCCCCATTGTATCTAGGAAGCAATTAACTTGCCTTTGATTTTACAGGCTCATAGGCAGAAGGGACTTGCCTTGTTTTAGATTAGACTTTGGACTATGGACTTTTGAGTTAATGCTGAAATGGGTTAATACTTTGGGGGACTGTTGAAAAGGCATGATTGTGTTTTGAAATGTGAGGATATGAGATTTGGGAGGGACCAATAGTGGGAAGATATGGTTTGGCTGTGTCCCCACCCAAATTTCACCTTAAATTGTAATAATGGCCATGTGTTGTGGGAGGGACCCAGTGAGAGGTAACTGAATCACGGGGGCAGGTCTTTCCCATGCTGCTCTTGTGATAGTGAATAAGTGTCAGGAGAGCTGATGGTTTTATGAAGGGGAATTCTTCTGTACACGCTCTCTTGCCTGCCACCATGTAAGGCATGCCTTTGTTCCTCTTCTGCCTTCTGCCATGATTGGGAGGCCTCCCCAGCCATGTGAAACTGTGAGTCCACTAAACCTATTTTTCTTTATAAATTACGTAGTCTTGGGTCTGTCTTTATTAGCGGCATGAGAACAGAGTAATTCACTAGGTAATTCATTTTTTTACTATTTACTTGTGGAAATTACCTATACTTTGGAGATTAACTCTTGTAATGAAATATATATTTGGTTTTCCCTCTGTTTCTTGACAAAAAACTTCTAAAATTCTTGAAATCTTCAAAGTGGTAAGTGCCATTTTGTCTGTTAATGAGTTGACAGAATTGAGTGAATTTTTTAGTTCAATTATTGTTTTCTTCCATTCCATGATTTCTATTTGGTACCTTTTAATATTTTCTATCTTTTTGTTGAAATTCTCACTTTGTTTATGCATTATTTTCTTGACCTCAATGAGTATCTTTATAAGAGTTATTTTAAATTATCTGTCAGATAAATCATACAACTCTGTTTTTTTTTTTTAAGTTGGTTCTTGGTGGTTTAATTGGTCCACTGTTGGGAATATCCTTGTCTACTTTTTCATTTTTCTTGATTCTCTATGTTTATGGTATCCGCACATTAGACAAAACATTCACCTATCCCTGTCTTCACAGACTAGCCTTGTATGGAAAAGAACCCCAACAACTAGCCAGGTGAAATATTCTGGGGTCTTCACCAAGTTTTCCTTCCTCAGAGAAAAGCAAGCTGCTGTAGTTTTCCTGCTCACTCTGTGCTCAGCCAGGGGAATGAAAAAGCTATGGTTTCTGCTAGCACAAGCCACCATTTCTGTTCTCCTAAAGGCAGCTCTGTGTTAGACCCATCAGAGTTTCAAGACTGGTAAGACAAATGCTAGCTCTTTGGGCAGCCCTGGAGAAATTTGGGTGATGAACTCATGGAGCTACTTTTTCTTTAAGCAGGCAGAAGCTGAGAGCTGAACATTTTTGTCTGCTTGCTCTGTGCTGAGCAAGGGGAAGGATCAATGGTATCCATTAGTTAAGCCACTGCCTGTATTCTCCCCTAGGTGGCTGGTTTTGCTGGAGCCATGAGTGTTCCACCTGGAAAGACAGAAACTAGTCTTCCAGGGAGATACCTTGGAAAAGTGGAAGTGCTGGACATTCAAACTAACCCCTTCCTTCCTCTAAGTAAAGCTGGGGGTTGAGGGTTTTCTTACTGATCATGTGATGCTGTGCCTGGGCCTGGTCTTCAGTGAGAGGGTAACCCAATTCTCCCTACCAACTTAAATGAGTCTGGTTTTGCATTATCCCAGGGTACAGTAGCATTTCAAAGATTTTCAGATTTCTCACAAAGGGAATTAGTCTGTAAAAGATTTCTGAAGCTATATGTTTGTCAGAGGAAGAAGATGTAGGTCTTCCTAGTCTGCCATGTTGCTGATATCACTCTGGTTATTTGTATTTTAATATTAAATGGAATTTAAAAATTCCTGTTGAAAATTTCTTATCTCTGTTACTATATAGTCTTTATAGATGCATCTTCACTGGCCCAATTTCTTCAGTTTTGTCCTGTTTTTACCAGACTTCTTAGCAGCTTTCTATTTAGTCGGCCATTCTTTTCTTAATCTTTTTTTTTCTTTTTTGCTTACCTGAACATTATATACTTTTTGTTTTCCTCCTGCTTCATTGGCCATTGTTTTCCAGGGCATTTCCCATGACATCTTCTTCTAGTAGACTCTAGGTATTAGTAAACCTCAAGGCTTTATCCTAAAGTTCCATTTCTTCTCTTTTTGAGCTCTCCCTATTAATCTCGTCAGTCCACACTGATTTAAGTATATGTGTAGGTAGATGGAAAATAATGGATAAACTTTCTCCCATTCCTGAATGTCCCCTTGCAATGTAACTGCCTTCCATCAAGAGGTAGATTCTGTATCTTCTCTCCTTGAATATAAGCTTAGTTATGTGATATTCTTTGGCTAATGACACATTAGCAAGCTGGATGCAAACAGAGGTTTGCATCAAGAGGTTTGCATTGGGCTTTACCCTCTTTTTCTACTGAAAATTTTTCCACCATTATGTAACAAAGTCTGGCTTAACCTGTTGGATACTGGGAGTCATATGGCCCATTATCATCATCAGCCTACTAACAGCTAGAACCAACTGCCAGATATATGAGGGAGACCAGCATAGAATAGCTCCAGGTAATCTTCCACTAATGGCACAACCACCCAGTTGACACGCAGACTTGTGAATAATAACATGGTTAGCATATTAAGCCACTGAATTTCAGGAAGGTGATTCATAAAGCCATATAGAAATAAATATGTCAATGACTCCAAATTCTCCCTAAGTGAGATAGTCTTCTAAGCTTCCAACTTAAATATCCAACCATAGCCCTGCAATTTCCACTATGACATGCACCTCAAACTGAGCATGTCTTTATATCCTCCACTAAACCTGAATCATAAATAATTAAGCCCATCTCAGTAAATGAGACCATCTAGTTGTTAAACTTAAAACCTCAGGATATTTTATTTCCTTCCATCCCCTGGACACTGTCGATTTTATTTTCAAAATATTTCTTAAGTCTTTCCAGTTTTTTTCAGTATCCATGGCTCTTAGTGTACTCATCTGTCTCTTATTTTACTAGAAGATATTCTAGGATGGTCTCTTTGCTTCCATTCTTGAAAACTTCCATGTCATTCGCCATGTGACCACCAGAATGATTTTTAATATAGTAATTTTTTTTAAAACTGAGCTTCCTTTAAGTGAGCAGTCAGATTAATATTTTTTCTTCATAAATTATATTGAATCTGAATATTGTTAACAGACTATTGTCTAGCAAATCTGCACATTTTTCTTTTTAGTTTTTGAGGTTTATGATGACCAAGTGTCGCTTGTGTTGTTTCCAAACCTGTTTATGCCTGTTTTACTTTCCATTATACTTATATAATTTAATCACATATAATTGGAAAGTATAATTTTAAAAAGAATCATTTTATAGAAACTAAATCAAATGCTTTAGGAAGATGTAATATAAATGTAATGCTGAAACTTTGCTGTATAATTATATGTAAGGGTAATAATTATAAAAGATTTTTAAAAACAATTTTAAGTATCTAGAAGGATTTTACTCATATGGCTTCACAAGTGTCTTCTGAGTTTTTACTCTAAATAAACTGAAACTGAAAATAATAGATGGTTTATTATGGACTGTGGTTTACACAAGGCAGAGTTTATAGAATCTCAGTGACTCACATTCAAAAATAAGACATTGGCTGGGTTTATGAGGGAAGATGGCCAATTCAATTATTTTTATAGATTTTAGGTAGAAAGAAAACATTTAAAGTTGTTTGTGTCATTTTTATGACAATTGTTTTATTTTTCAATTAATATCCAACTATCACCTTTAGTAGAAGAATTTCTGCTGCAAATGGATCGGGTTACCTCATTCCCTAATGATAATTATTTAATTATTCAGTGACCTACCACTTAAAAGGCAAATATCACACCATAGTCTTACAGGAGACTTCGAGACATGGTGGCAGCTGTGTTAACAGCAGCCTTTCATGTTACTCACTCCCACTATCCCTCTCCATGCTCCAGGCACATTGACCTAGCAGAGCTTTGAAGGCACTAAGCTCTTTCTTACCTCAAGTCTTTCACATACAGTTATACTTGCCTGGTATGCTCATGACATCTCTTTGGTGTCCAGCTCACTTATGTATATTCTTCAGATCTCTTCTTAAATGCATCCTCTTTATATAAGCCTTTCCTGACTCTCAGATCTACGGTTGATGTCCTTCATGGTAGCTTTTGTTTTCTTTCAAAGCATTTATCATAATTTTCAAAAATGTTGTATTTGTGCATTGGTTTTTTGCTTTTTAAAAATATCTCCTTGCATCATTAAACTCTAAGTTCTAATAATGAGATGACCTGTATATATATATATATTAAAAATTATCCATTTATATATAATTATATATTTATATATGTTATATAAATATATAATTATATATTTATATATTATATATATAATTATATATTTATATATTATATATAATTATATTTATATATTATATATAAAATTATTATATATATAATATATAATTATACATTTATATATTATATATATTTATATATTATATATAATTATACATTTATATATATTATATATATTATATATTATATATAATTATACATTTATATATTATATATATTATATATAATATATATTATATATAATTATGTATTTATATATTATATATAATTATATATATAATTATATATTGGATAATTATATATAATTATATATTGGATAATTATATATAATTACCCAATTATAAATAAAGATATATATATATCCTTTTTATTGAGATGGAGTCTCACTCCGTTGTACAGGCTGCAGTGCAGTGGTGCGATCTCGGCTCACTGCAACCTCTGCCTCTCAGGTTCAAGCACTTGTCCTGCCTCAGCCTCCCAAGTAGCTGGGACTACAGGCATGTGCCTCCATGCCCAGCTAATTTTTGTATTTTTAGTAGAGGTGCGGTTTTACCATGTTGACCAGGCTGGCCTTGAACTCCTGACTTCAGGTGATCTGCCTTCCTTGGCCTCCCAAAGTGCTGGGATTAAAGGCGTGAGCCACAGCACCCAGCCAGATGACCTGTGTCTTTAATTTACTCCCATAACCCTAGAGCCTGAAAAAAATAAGTGTTTAGTTTTTTTGTTTAATTAAACAAGTGAATGAAGAATCAACTATGGAAATTAAACTAATGGGGTAGAAGGTTTTATTCCTGGGATATTTAAAGATATCTGTAGTTGGCTTTTGCTTCTAATGTCCAGCTGTCTAGCATCTCATGACAATCTTCTTTCACCTCACTGCCATGTAAGCTTAGTGACTACACAGACTTCTATCATTTTCATTGCTAATCCTCAAACAGTACCTGGTACATAGAAGGTACTAAATAAATATGCTTTTATTGATGGACCATCACTGTGGAAGAATATCTATTTTTAGAGTTAATTATGATTTCAGGATCATTTCCGATAGTTCTGGCTAAATTGGAAAAGCATTAAAAAGAAGGAATTGCCATAGTGTCTAGTTATTGATCAATTTCCCTTTCTACCTAGGCAGACAAAATTTATTTCCTCAGCTTTCTTACAATTATGTGCAGGCAAGTGATTGAGATCTGGCCAGTGAGTTATGACTGGAAATGATGCTACATCTTCCAGGTATGGGCCCACTAAAAAAAATCCACTTTCTTTAGCCATTCAGTTGTTGAATAGAGAAGGTTATCTGTCAAGATGGAAGGAGCCTGGGTCACCGATTGACAACATAGAGCAGAGCCTCTCCCCAATTTTTAGCCTATCCTGACCTGTCACGTGAGGAAAAACTGATTTTTATTCATTGTCAGACCACGGATAATTTGTACCAGCAGTCAACCCATTCTGAATAATACAAAGGGTCTATAACAATGAATATGAAGGTGATATAGCTACATATTTCTGACCTCAGGCTTTCTAAAAATTGGAGGCAAGGTTCTTTGTATATTGTACAGCGCTAGCAGTCAGTAAATAAAGGACAATAGTTGAAATAATGAAAACAATACTGAGATTAGAATCAAACTTGGAAATCACTTTGTAACTAGACAGCAGAAGGGTTCCTAGAGACAATTTCAAGTACAATCTATGTGCTCATCTGAAGCTTTTTCATGCTGTTATAGCATAAAGTTGAGATGCATCCCATATGCTTTAAATCCTTCAACTCCACTATTTGTTATATATTCAGGAATGATTTGAGACAATTTATTTTATTTCATTATATTCTAGATTCATTGATTGAGGAAGAGGAATGTAAGCTGCTGAGTAGATGACTTTGTTGAATGACATTCAAGGTAGAAGATCTATTGCTCTGATTATGTCCCTGAGCATTGAGATTTTGTGTCCCTGGGGCAGGAATAAATCTTTCAGGGAGGAATGCCTCCTCTCTTTATCCCCCTAATCCCCATATTAGGCTCAGGTAAAGGAGGTCCAAGTCAAAGGAAACAAGACCCTTTAAAAGAGAACCCAGTCAAAGCCACCTTATTTGTTTAATTAGTTCTGATCTGCCTTAAAATCATAAACATTCTATCACATAGTTTTTATTAGTTTCTAAATGTTATCTTTTAAATTTAGATCTTTAATAAGTCTGGCATGTAGTTATATAACATGAGGTAGAGTTCTAACAAAAGTTTTTTCTTTCTAGGAAGCTAGGTTTGAACATTATCAACTAAGTAATCTGCCATTTCCTCAGTGAATTTTTGTGCCATCCCTATACTAAGTTCCAATATGTGTCTCTGTACTTCCTCATTGGTTCATTCATCTATTATTTCATAGGACCATTCTGTTATAATTATCCAATTCAATTGTAGCATGTATAAGTTAGTAAAACAAATTTATTTCTGTCCTTATTGTTAAAATTGACTTAGCTATTTTGTCATACATATTTTAAATAAGTTTGTTATAAAATCCAGCTCCAATCTTGCAAAGTTATATATTAAATGTATAAATTAATTGAATATTATATCAAGAAATCTCATGTAAGAATAGAAAATGTCTCCATTTATTCTGATCTTGTGTGTCTTTGCAGAGAGTTTTAACATTTTCTTTATATAGGTCATGTGTATTTTTTATTAATTCTTAGATACTTTCAATTTTTTTTGCTATCATTTCTGGAAAGTCATTGATTATTGCTAATATAAGCATATACTAGTGAATATTTAAGTTGATTTTATATTTGGCAAATTTGCTATAATCTCATACTAGTCATAATATATTTTCAATTAGATATATATTTTTCAATTGGAATATATATAAATATATATTTATCATTATTTTTATTACTTTTTAAATTTTTTGTTTTTCACCATATGTTGTTTACTTATAATTCTCTTTAGAGTATTTTTGCAAAGTCAATTTTTCAATAGGTCTGATTAACTTTTCTCAATAATGCAGCTTTCAGTTTTGCTAACATTACGAATTTTTGTTGTTGTTGTTACTCTCTGCCATTTTCTGTCTCATTTCTATTATAGCTTTCCTTTTCAAGTTTTTTGGTTTTGTATCATTTCTCTTTTTCAAACACCTTGACTTTTTGTATTTAAATACAATTGACCCCTGAACAACATGGGAGTTAGGGGAGCTGACCACTCTTGCAGAAAAAAAAATTGGAGCATAACATTTGACTCCCCAGACACTTAACAACTAATACTCTACTGTTGACTGGAAGCCTTACCAATAACATAAAGCCAATTAATATATATTTTGTATGTTGTGCATATTATATACTGTATTCTTACCAGAAAGTCAGCTAAAGAAAAGAAAATGTTAAGAAAATTATAAGAAAGAGAAAATATATATACTATTCATTAAGTGGAAGTTGATCATCATAAAGGTCTTTATCTTCATCATCTTCAGATTGAGTAAGCTAAAGGGGAGGAAGAAGAGAAGGGGTTGATCTTGCTCTCCCAGAGGTGGCAGAGGCAAAATAGGTGGAGAAGGTGAAAGGGGAGGCAAATTACACTGGGTATAACTTTTAGTGAAAAAAAAATCTATAAGTTGACCAGTGCCGTTCAAACCTGTGTTGTTCAAAGGTCAACTGTATTTCTGTTTCCTAATATAAGGGTTTTACAACCTCGACACTATTGACATTTTGAGCTGTATAGCTGTATAATTCTTTACTTTGTATTTGAGGTGTTGTCCTATGCAGTAAGCGTATTTAGCAGCATTCCTAACTTTACCTACTAGTTAGCAAAAAAACCCTGCTTTAGTCATGACAATCAAGCAGACATTGCCAAATGTCTTCCAGGAAGAGGCAAAATTCTCCTCTGTTGAGAACCACTGGAAATTGACCAAAGCATATAAAAAAATGAGAAATGTTTATTTAGGAAAAACTATTGAGCCTCAGATAAGAACTCTCTAATTAGTGATATTTCAGATTTGGGTTGCTTCATTAGCCTTCAGCTCCCTGGGTGCTGTAGTTCTATCAGAGTGGAATAAGCTAAGAAAACAAGTAGATTCATTGTCAGTGGAACTGACTTGATTTGAAATGGAAGCCAGAAAATCTCTATGGCCTAGAACATTGTTTTACAACTTACACTTACAGTAGTGATATCTGTGGCAAATGAACAGGGAGAGCCAGTGTCATAGCTAGCCTGAGTTTGTGAAACTGACTTTAGGGCCAGCAGCTAACCAGCAGATTGGCCAGAGATTTAACAAGAGATCTCGGAATCAAACTTTCATATGGGCTGCGATAAACTTCTATATATTCCTGGCTGTCTGAAAATCTGTATGGATTTGCAAGGCTACACAAATGCTCAGAAGAGACAAAAGAGGATCCTAGTTATCTACACATACTTGGTTAAATGAGAGGTTTTGTACATGAGCAGAAGAGACGAAAGAAAGGCCAGATTATATTAAAAGCCGAAGTGATTTATAATTGCCTGAACTTTGAATGTATTCTTCAGTGACCATATGGATGCGATGACAAAGAAAAGAAGACTTACTGGCTCAAAGTGTTTGAGCACAATCTCTAGACAACCATTTTGACACAGGGGTGATCTCTAGGAAAGCAGTATACACCATAAGAAAGAAAGGCTCCACAGGTAAGTCACTAAATAGACAAACATAGGAACAATGATAACCACTGTGGGCAGATAAAAATCCAGGGAATTAAAGATATAAACAATTTTCAGTATTCAACAAAAAACGAGGAGATATGCAAAGGAATAGGAAAGTGTGTCACACATTTAGGAAAATAACAAGCAAACAAACAAGGTCTCTGATGGGGCACAGATATTTGACTTCACAGACAAATACTTCCAAACAGATATTAAAAATATGTCAAAAGAATGAAAAGAAATACCATTTAAAGAATAAAGTATAGGCCGGGCGCGGTAGCTCATGCCTGTAATCCCAGCACTTTGGGAGGCCGAGGTGGGCGGATCATGAGGTCAGGAGATCCAGACCATCCTGGCTAACATGGTGAAACCCCGTATCTACTAAAAATACAAAAAAAAAATACAATTAGCCGGGCATGGTGGCGGGTGCCTGTAGTCCCAGCTACTCGGGAGGCTGAGGCAGGAGAATGTCGTGAACCCAGGAGGTGGAGTTTGCAGTGAGCCGAGATCGTGCCACTGTACTCCAGCCTGGGTGACAGAGCGAGACCCCATCTCAAAAAAAAAGAATAAAGTATAAAGTATAGTAACAATGACTCTCCAAATAGAAAATGTTAAAGATACAAAATTATAAACAAAAGAACCAAGTAGAAATTCTGGAGTTAAAAAGTCTGGTAACCAAAACAAACAAAAAATCCTAAGAGACTTAAGAGACAGGCATCATTAATATCTAAAGATTGGAAACAATCAATATGTCCACCAATTGGTGAAGGGATAACCAATATTTGATACCTCCATGCCACAGAATCCTATTCAACAGCAAAAAGGGAAACAATATTTATACAGTTCATATGAGTGAACTCAAAAACTTCATGCTAGGTGAAGGACTCCAGATGCAAAACTCCTATATTGTGTGATTTTAAAAATTATTTTCCCATAAGTTTTTGGGGTACAGTGGTATTTGGTTACATGAGTAAGTCCTTTGTGAGATTTTAGATATTTTTAAATATAGAATGTCCATAAAAGACAAATCCTAGAGGCAGAAAGCCAATCAATTCCTTCCTGAAACTGGGAAAAAGAGCCAAGATTGAATAAAAATGGGCATGAAGGTTCTGATTTGCATAATAAAAATGTTCTAAAATTGGATTAATTTACTAAAATCATTAAAAAGTACACTTACAATGAATGAATTAGGTTGTGTGTAAGTGATACACTAAGAAAGCTGTTAAAAATACTGTTTTTATACCAACATGAATAGGAGGGCTTCTCTGGATCAAGACACATTGCATTTTTCTTTCAAATAATAATAGTCATTACAGTATTAGTAACCATTGTATATTTAGCCTTCATTATGTACCACTCTACGAGATTCTTTAAATGTACAATCATATTTGTAACTCTATGAGAGAGGAAATAGTAACCAGCATGGCACAGATAAATAAATAGATACTGAGATTAAATAATTTGCTTAAAGACTTTTACCCAGGTAGCTTACCTCTTAAGTTCATGGACTCAACCAATGCTTTCTATATTCTACTAGCCTTTTCATAATCTATCTCTGTGTGTGTGTGTGTGTGTGTGTATGAGATGTGACATGACATAAAATTAGCATGGGATGACATACATTAAATTGAATGTAATGCTTTATTTTCTATATTTTTAGATTTCATAATCATTGGCTAAAAATATATATAAAATCACTGTTAAAATTATTCCTTTAGGATTACAATTTTAATAACCATTTCAACTGCCATATAATATTTTACTCTGTGTAAGATTCTAAAAGAAATGAAGTGAAAAGTCAGCCTTCTGACTTATTAATCACTTGAGAATAGTAGCAGGATTTTTTGTAGACTTTTCATAGATTTTTAGTAAGTTATAATGATTTTATAAAATGCATCTCAAAGTAAGATAAAATTTAATGCAATATTTTCACATTTTCAATAATATGGAGTTTTAGCTTATACTCTAAAACTTGTAAGTATATTAAATCATTCTAAGCTTCATTTTAGTAACACAAATAAACCAATTACAAAGAATATAGTTTTTTTTCCTTTGCTTAAGACATGAAAAATATGTCAATTGCTGATACTCTGACTTTAAATTGGTAAGCGATGATAATAATGACAGTCATTAGAGCAATAATAATTGCCTATTAGAAGAGATGTTTTGATGGCACAAAGGTAAAATAAGTTATTTATAATCAGTAAATTTTCATAGTTTAAAAGTTTTCTCACTATGATTATATAGTACAGGTACAAAGGTAAAATTTAGTGGAAAATCTTACCACGCCAATGGAAAAGTAATTATTGATGATACTGTAAGGCACTGGGTCTCCTTTCTCATCTTTGTCATTAGGTATGACTTCAAACTTCCACCTGTCCAACATGATTTCTGTGCTGTTTTCAATGTCTTTTAGAATTTTCATCAGATTCTCACCTTCATAACCTAGTGGGAAAAAAAATACCTTGAGAAAAGAACTCGAACCAAATAAAAAAGCTGTATTTTTATGTTTCAGTGTGCTTATGCATATGTAATATTCTAAAGGTAAATAATGATTTTGAAGCACATTCTGCCACCAAATGAAGAATTAATTATAACATTATACTCATACCCACATTCAATTCTTAACTTTAATTTGTAACATGTACTGTATTTCTCTTTTTGTGGTGCAAATTCTCAGCATATACAACTGCCAAGTGAACATTTCTACTGTATTCCCCACAAAACTTTATACCAATAGATTCAAAATTGAATGAATTCTCTGCTTCCATACCTTCCTCCTGTGCAGCTGACTTCACAAAGACACCATCCTCTACCCAGCTGCTAAAGTCAGAAACGTGGATGACATTTTAGACTTTTCCCTTTCCATCACTCTCTTACCCTCACCTTTTCCCGTCTAGTGATATAAAACTTTCAATTTAAGTAAAAGGTCCTACTCTTTGTAAGCTTTAAAATTTCGTTTCTTATTCTGTCTACTCAGGGTGCCCCTTTTCTTTTTGGCTGGTTTGCATCTATTTCCTTGGCATCGTTTTATATTTGCTAATACTACTTCCCAGTGCTGCTGCTTATGCCTGTAGTCTCAGCTACTCAGGAGGCTGAGGCGGGAGGACTACTTGAGGCCAGGAGTTCCAGGCTGCAGTGAGCTATGATTGCACCACTGTATCCCAGCCTGGGTGACAGAGCAATATTCCCTGTTTAAAACAATAAAATTAAATAAAACTAATAAATTTGCTAACACTTCTTTCTGGAAAGCACCCTTTCAAAATAATGGCTCAGATGCCCCTCTCACAGTCCCCTATACGCAGTTCTCAAAACTAGCCCTGTCTTAGAACTAGTACACCACATTGTCATTACTTGTGTTTTTCTCATTACAGGTTCCTCTTAACCCAGCCTGCAATAGAGTAAATGCTCAACAAATCAATTTTTTAATGAATATATGATAGATGGTCAACATGACCTGAAAATAAAAGTCTTGTCAATATTACATTCTCAATATTCAATTTATTTGTAGGTAGATAACATTATAGTTATCACTGCAGCCTAACCCTGACAGAGTTACTGTTTTTGTTTCTGAATCTTCCTCAACATTAGTTTCCTTCCCTGTAAAAACCTTAGGGTTCTTGCGAAGATTAAGCAAGATAATGCCTAAAAAGTTCTCAGTACATGAGTCCTAAAACAGAGAATAAAAATTTCTCAATAATATTTTACTACTGATGATGATACCATCAGAATTTGAAATATTGTACTAAGTTAAATCATCTCTCTTTTCACCCATACAAAAGCACACACATAGTCCTAAAATGATTATTTTGAGTTGGAACAACATTTTCAGTTTTTTTTTTTTCTGTTCATTATTTAATTGTTGAACAAGGAAATGCCAGAGGCTATGAGTCCTCATTAGAGCTATTAGCATACGTATCATTGAATAAACTCATTGGGTTAAAAGAAAACAGGCACTCTGATATACCAAAATTCCCTAAAGAGGAATACCTTACACTTAAGGTGTATCTGTTCAATTAACTATTAGAAGGTGAAAGCCACCAGAAACTAGAAATACCTCTTCTGGAGCTCATCATCACTTCTTACCTTACACAGGTTTAAAAAGTAATTACTCGCTACTTAATACATACAGTAAAGGGTACAATAAGTAATGATTACATAAACATTGAAAATATTAAATATTATTTCAGACGAGATTGGGTGCATTCAGGGTGGTATGGCCATAGACTAAATACTATTTAAAAAGCTATCATATATTTTACAGTATAATTTGAAGCTGTAAGTATTAATAATATGCATATAACTGCACTCAGTGGCAAAACACTGAATGGCTTAAACTGCAAGATTACAATAATTATATTTACTAACATTTCACGTTTCTTAATAGTGCTACCTTATTTTAAATGTTTAATTAATTTCTAATTGTTAATTTCTTTTAAGAAGTATAAGTAATAGCTCCCCAAATAAATTATATACATATATATATTATTTTACCTACTGAATTAAGTAAAAAACACTTAAATATATTCATCTATTTTCCAAACTCTGCTTTCATGTCAGAATAAGCTTGATAGTCTCTAGGCATAAATTAATTTGCATATAATAATATATATTATAATATAGGAGTATGGTGTGTGTGTATGTGTATACATATATACAATTAGCAGAAATACTAGTAAATAATAATGCTTTCAAAAAGGTTGAATTTTTTCTCAGTCATGTCTCAGGTTAATAGCAGCACCGTCCAACATAACACTGGAACAATGTAGGAACAGCAACCTAACCGGGAGAGAACATGATAGGAAAGAATGTAGTGAAAATCAATTACCACATCTAGATTGTAGCAGGGTCACTCAGCTTAAAATCTTTACCACTGGATATGTGTGTAGGGATTTTTATGACTAAACATGAAAAAGGCTGGTTTAAATCTGTCTTCTAGCCAAGCAAAAGTAGAAAGAGGCAATAAATAAATCTTGAGAATTACAACATCTGCAATTCAGAAGTGATTCACATAGATAAACTCTAAACTGTAGTCCCCCATTTAACAAATATCTTTTCCCCACTTCTTGTATGTATCTATGCCCAAGATTGTTAAATAATGATAAGTAACTATTAATAGGGTTCCTGTACCCAAGAAGATCATGATTTTAAAAAAGACAAATCAAATCCACTAAATATGCCAGCAAAAGATTTTTACAGAAAAGAATAATGCTATTTTACTTTCATTATTTTGATTTAAAGCCTGTAATCAATCCAGGCTAAGAAACAAAATGAAAACATGATTAATATTTATTTTATATTTAATGATATTATGTTATAATGACTGAATCTAAAAAGTCATAGAAATTTTTGCAAATGAAAATCACATAAAGAAATGCAACAACAAATCTGTATAAAAGTGTGTTCAGGCCAGGTGCGGTGGCTCATGTCTATAATCCCAGCACTTTGGGAGGTCAAGGCGGGTGGATCATGAGGTCAGGAGATCAAGACCATTCTGGCTAACACGGTGAAACCCTGTCTCTACTAAAAGTACAAAAAATTAGCCTGGCAAGGTGGCGGGCGCCTGTAGTACCCGCTACTCGGGAGGCTGAGGCAGGAGAATGGCGTGAACCCGGGGGGCGGAGCCTGCAGTGAGCTGAGATTGCGCCACTGCACTCCAGCCTGGGCCAAAGAGTGAGACTCCGTCTCAAAAAAAAAAAGTGTGTCCAATTTACAACTATTACTTGCCTCCTTATTCTACACAAACAAGATTTTCCTTGCAATTAAATTTTTGTTAAGAGAGACTAATGAGTGCCAGAAATTTACAAAAAGAATGCTAATTAAGCTAGAATATCCTACATTCTTACAGTGTCAACTTTTCCAAAATATGAAAATATATTCCTATAAAAAAGAGGCTTCAAGTCAATAGATTCCCTGAATCTTAAGTGAACCAAATGATTATTGGTTGAATGAAGTACTTTCTTCTACAAATATTAAGCATAATAATAATTACTGCAACTGCATAAAGTACTTAACACAAACATTGATATGGTTTGGCTCTGTGTCCCCACTCAAATCTCATTTTTAGTTGTAATCCCCATAATCCCCACGTGTCAAGGGAGGGACCTGGTGGGAGGTGATTAGATCACGAGGGTGGTTTCCTCCATGCAATTCTGGTGGTGGTGAGTGAGTTCTCATGAGATCTGATGGTTTTATCAGGGACTATTTCCCCTTTGCTCATTCGCTTCTCTCACCTGCTGCCATGTAAAAAATGCCTTTGCTTCTCCTTCACCTTCATGATTGTAAGTTTCCTGAGGCCTCCCCAGCCATTTGGAAGTGGGAGTCAATTAAACCTTTCTTTATAAATTACCCAGTCTTGGGTATGTCTTTATAGCAGTGTGAGAACAAACTAATACAAACACTGTGCAAACAAGTTATCAGTTTAGCACAAGAACCTACAAGGCACTGTTATTTTCTTCAAATTCTGATAAGGAATCTACAGCACACAATTTTTAAGTACTTGCTCAAAGTTACACACCTGTCAAGAAATAATCCCACTGTAAAGCATATTTCTTTGTTAATAATCTCTAGCAAATGGCTTCTCCATTTCCCTAATTGCTCAACTTGGGCATCTTGATACCTTGCTTTCCCTAAAATTCCTAACCAATCCACTGGTAAGTACAATTAATCTAAGCCTGAAAACGTACCTCCAGTTTGGCTACTTGCCTGATTTAAGTCATGTAAGCTCTAGTCTGCTCACTTTATTATGCAATTAGGACAACTGTAATAGAAGTTCTCATTTGGAGAACTATAGTTCTGCATGTTTTCACATTTTCTGACCAGTTTATTTTCTACCCCCAAATTAATCTGTTTTTGAAAATGTGTCAGTGTGTTACTCTGCTTCTGAGACTTTCAAAGCTTCACTTTGCATGACAAATTCAATCAAGTAAAACTCTCACAATGACAAATAGGTTCCTGCATTATCTGGCTCCCAACTGTCTTTCCAAAGTCATAGTACTCACTATCCCTAATTGCCCACCATGCACTGCTGCTTCAGCAACCCCACTTGCATTCCTTCCTTCAGTCCTTGAAACACAGGGAGCTATTTCTCCTCCTTCTTATATTTTAGGTCCAGCTTTAATGTTACCTCCTCAGAGAGACCTTCTTGGCCATCTAGCTAGATACTTCATCTCTATTATTCATTCTTCTGATTCTTTGATATTTTATAATTATATATTTCATTATTGTTCAATTTATTTTCAATTATACTCAATGAAAATGTAATCTCCAGAAGGATAGAAGCCATTTGTTTATTTCCTCACTGTATATTTAGCACCTAGAACAGTGCCAAGACATATCAGACACTCAAAGGGAATTCATCACTAATAGATTCTTTGACACATGCTACAGTCCTTGCCTTTGTCCATTGTTAGTGCTTTGTATGTGGTTTCACAAGAATTATTAGAGTATGCCAAATATGGACTTCTTTAACAAATTTGAGATTTAGGCCATTTGTTAATTTGGAAGCAAAAATAAAATTACTAATTTTCATATACATCAAATATATGTTCCAGGAGAACATGGCAAGAAGACTCACATATTTTCCTTCTTTTTAATCTATGCACTTGTATGAACACTGGCAAATACAAGTATCTTATCAGAAATGGTGATGTCTTTATTCATTTCTTTAGATTTCATGAACTCTAATGCAACTCATGAAAATACTCCTAAAGTATATTCTTACTGAACATCCCAAATAGACTACATACTAAGTTCTTGACTTAGTCAAGCACGTATACAGCTTAGAGCTAGTTGGTCAGATATTCATGGAATTATTCTCCAACTTTGCTGTAAATCAGAGTTACTTAGGGAGTTTGTTTAAAAAAAAAATCATCTGCTCAGGTCCCAATTCCAGATATTTCCATTCAGCATGTCTGGGGTGGGGTCAGGCCACTGTATTTTTAACAAGTTCCCCAGGGACTCTGTTCACCTTGTCTTAGTAGACACTTTTCAAACTTCTCTAAGTGAGCTTTGATGCTAAAAATATTTAGCATTCAAGTCCTGCTTCTTTACCAAAGTCTGATGGTGTTTAGTGATCTTATCTAGTGGTGTTCAGTGATCTTCAGATAAATATAGCCTATTAGTGACTCTGCAAAATGTTTTAAGACCTCATCTCAAAATATTCTCTCTTTGCTTACCCTACTCCATCGACACTATTTCAGTTTCAGTTCCTTAAATATGTCAAGTGCCTTGCCACCTCTGGGCCTTTGAACTCAATGTTCCCTCCGCCTATGAAGTTCACACCCAGCTTTACATGGCTGTGTCATTATCTAGCTAGTCGTTTTTTCTTCTATGTCATATCCTCAGTGAGGTCTTTCCTTATAATGATCATCTGTTTACTTGTTAGTGTAAAGTCTCACATATGATTTTATGTGCCACTAGAAATTAAGGTACTTTTGTTTTTCTTTTGTCAACTCTGTATCCAAAGTGCAGAGCACAGCTGGCTAGCATAGAGTGAGTCTCAAAACTGAGTATTATTTAACGTATTCACTCCTGGGAAACTAATTCATTAGCCTTTCATTTTTCCTTTGTTTGTGATTTTACCTCCCAACTTATAAATTAAAAGTATAAAAATTACCTTGAAGTGCATCCATGTGTACCTTATTTTCTAAACAAAAAAATCAAAAACCAAAACCAGAGATGTTTGGAAACTTGACCTCCTTTAGTTTAAGTCTCTATTTAATATCACATTAAAACCCAATACCCATGGTCTCTTTTTCCACTATTTGTTCTTCTATCCAAGACTATTGTTCAAAATCATATATTATATATACCACATCAGTTATCTTCACTGAAATCATATCGTTTTTGTTTCTTTTCTTTTCTTTTTGTTTTGCAAGGGAAAGGGGTGTTGTGTACTGTTTCTGCTTTTGTTGTTGCAGCTGCTTTACCTCCTCCCCATCGCAGGCATCTTGCTAGATCATTGCCAGTCCCAAGAGGCAGAATTGCAACTGGAGGATGCTTGCCTACATTGGCCTTTTCTGCAGAATAAAAAAAAATACAAATAAAGAAAATTTTAAGTTCAGATAAAACGACGGAAATAAAAAGATAGCCTGCTGACATTAAATGAAGGAATTCCAATAGGTACTCATAAACAAAACATAATTGTATTTTTAGATATATACAATAATGAATTATGGATAATTTGTATACATTTGTAGCAATTGATAAAACACAAATACTATTATTCACAGAATGATGGAATTTTCAAAACTCAGGCAAGAGGAAAGCTTTTTAAATATCTTAACTCAGCTAAAAATTGTGGTGTGTCTTATTTCCACTACAATCCTCAGGGATATTATTATATACAGCATAAGATTACAATACAGAGACACAACTAGGATGGATGGGTAGGTTCCTACATAAAGTCCTTTTGCAACATCAATTCTAGGTACATTTTACTTAAAGGAATAAAATATTTGAAAACTATTGAATTATAAAAGTGAGTAAATTGCTAACAATGTCCTTGACTTTTTCCCACCCATGGTGCTGCTTTGTGTCAGAGCAAATGGAACACAACGTTAACAGCTGGAATACAACGAGATCAGCAGGTTTTCCATGAGATTAATCTTTACATCACATAATGCTTTGGGTTCAGAGCAGTAAAGATCTCTGCCGCTGACATCCCATATTCTTTGGTTTGAATCATCGCATGCCTTGAATTAATCTCACAAATGTATATCACTTTCTTTTATTTTTTTCTTCCTCAGCCCCTCAAAATCAGTATACATATGTGTGTAGGGATAGAGGGGATAGAAAATGTAGGGATATGTCACAATGAAATAGCCGACAATAAGATTTTGAGGGCTAAAACAAGCTAAGAATTCCTGCTGTTTTTCCTCTAAAATCCTTACAAGTCCTCAGATACTTTTCCAACTAACTCATTAACTTTTGTAATTCTTGAATTCTGGTTGTCTTCTCAGATAAAACATATAAATATGATTTACATTGTTTAATGGAAGGCCAGATCAGAATTTTCACTGTTTCTTTTTAAATCAAATATTAGTAGATTAAAGCTGTTAGATCCTTATCAAAAGTGTTGCCAACATGTATTTTTCTTATTTTGAATATTTTTAGCGTATGCATAGACAGAATGTTTTCTGCATTGACTAAATAGGTGTCTGTTTCAATTTATACAGAAGGTAAAACTTCTTTTGAATCAATTCATTTTATGAAAGGGCCTGTTTTAAACAAAGAATTGATCAATGCAGTAACTGAAATGAGAACAAAAAGAGTCAATATTTGTTTTGGATTTATTTCCTCATAAAGGCCAATTCATGGTCTCTTTTTCTAACTAGTAACCAGTTCCAACAACTGACTAGATCTGAAAAAGCAAATAATTTTCCTGAATTTATACTTTTTCTTGTGCTGCATACTTACCTTATATCCTCAATGATGTTCCTGTATTATTTGCTCATAAAAATCGAGCGTTTTCAGTTTAAATAGAGAGGCAATATAGAATAAGGCTTAACTGTGCGTTCTAATCTCAGCTCTCTCAGTTCACAGCTATAAGACTTTGTTGTAGTTATTTACTTTTTTCCAAGTTTTAGGTTCCCTATCTCTACATGGGATTATTAATACTATCTGTGTCATAGAGTTGTGAGGAATAAACAAGATAACATGATGAATAAAAATTAGCTATGATGATGATGATGATGATGGATGATAACGATATGAATGTATACAGAGGGTAAGGTTTTGAGGGTCCATGTTTTAAAAACGTAAGCACATCAATTTTGCACAGACTTTATCACAAATACTAAGACTGCTCCTTCAGTTCCTTGTCTGGGGCACGCAAACAATCTGATTTCCTAGAGCCCCTGAAAACAACTCTGAAAATTTGGTAAACACTGTAAGAAGTGGATTAGAAAGGAAGGACTTCTATGTACTTGTAAACTATTTTGCCAGTTAAATTTTTGAACTACAGAATAATAAGTTAAACCAGTGTGCAACCTTCCAGATGTCCAATTATATCACTGCTTCCAAAGATAATGATACAAGCAATAGACACATAGATGAAACAGGATTTAAAGCTATTGCTCTCTCCCCAGCCATATTAAGTATGTGTCTGCATTACCTATGCAATCCAAAACCCAGCCCACGGTTCCATCTCCACCACAGGCTAACACTCTGAAGTCAGGAACATCACGGAAAAAGTTTAACCTGAAAAATAAGCATGTTATGGCACATGATTAATAGTTTAAAAATAAGATGTTTTCAGTTTTGTATCATTAGCATTTTACCCGATGAAATACGTTTTTATTTTATAAAAACTGTAAAATATCTGTGATAACTTACATATCCTTTAATCCTATTTTATAATTATATATTCAAGATTCTATAACTTAAAAACATTTTGTAATTACACATTCTAGATTCCATAATGAATATACTCTATTTTTCTTTAATAAACTCTAAAATTTTAAGAATAAAATGAGTAAATTATAATAATTTTCATTGATATTCTCCCAGATGTGATTTGCAGTTCGCATAACCCAGAATGACATATACTACATTATTTAATTTAATAAATTTAATCAATCCAAAATTATCTTTTGAGTGAATATATAAATGTGACAGTTATGTCAGTAAATATGTCTTTAACAATTTTCTACTTTCTCCATTACTGGGAGAAATTGATCAGACTGCAACTGGGGTTCTAGCCAACTTTCCTTTTGACTGAGAATCTGCAAATAGGAGGCAGGCTTCACCTTGTATTTTGACCTGGTTGACAGTGTTTTCCACCCAGGAACACTCTAGCCTAATTGCTGGGTCAGCTGCCATAAATACCCACTGCTTCTGCTGTTACTGCATGCAGGGTGCTTAATAATGCAACCTACCTTGGGAAAAGTCACAAAGGCAGGTAATGCAGCCAGCTATACAGTCATAGCCTATTTTATTGCAATAAAAAAATTGAAACAGGACAGAAATTTTGGTATGTTATGTGTCTCTTCACCTCCCTTGTCCCAAACATAACAACTGATAGTGATATAATATGCAACTATCCAAGGAATTTTTCTACATACTTACATATACAAATTTTCATACATAAATCTTTATTACACACATATTTTCAACATGAATAAAACTGTGCTATACATACTGTTCATTAACTTGTGTGGTTTTATTTTAACTTCAAATATGTCTAAGAGAACTTTGTGTATCAGTATATAACATATGCATATGTCATGCGTTGCATTCTGTCAGATTATTATTTTTAAGTACTGCATCATGTTTTATAAGTTCATGTACTACAAGATAAAATGAATGATCTCTTTTTATGAATTTTTAAACTATTTCCAGGGTCTCATTATTACAAAAAAGTATTGTATTTAACATTATTTGAAGAACATTTGTGTAAATGTGCGCATGTGTTTTGAAGGCTACTCTAGAGAAAAATATTCCATTACATCATTATATCCCTCTGAATGGCTCCCACTGTCAAATATGCAAGGATTCATTTCCTTGCAACCACAAAACACTACATATGAACAACTTTATGATATTTCTTTAATAATAAGTGAAAGCCAATGTCTTTTTATTTGTTGTAAAATCACACTTCCCTGTTTACTAGTGAGTTCAGCATATTTTTATACATTTCCTGGAGATGTGTAACCTGTCCTATGAAAAGAACATTCAAAGATGTGCCTTTCTTTCTATTGAATTGTCTTTTTAATTTTATTTTTTTTTTGAGATGGAGTTTCGCTTTTGTCGCCCAATATGGAGTGCAATGGTGCAATCTCGACTCACTGCAACCTCCTCCTCCTGGGTTCAAGCGATTCTCCTGCCTCAGCCTCCCAAGTAAGCTGGGATTACAGGTGCCCGCCACCACGCCTGGCTAATTTTTGTATTTTTAGTAGAGACAGGGTTTCACCATGTTGGCCACGCTGGTCTCATATTGTTGACCTCAGGTGATCCATTCTCCTTGGCCTCCCAAAGTGCTGGGATTACAGGTGTGAGCCACTGCACCAGGCAAGATGTCTTTTAATAATACTTTACAAACTCTGCATATTACAGCAATCTTTGCATTTAAATTTGCATCATTTAAAAAAATTTTGTCAAGGTAATACCAACACTGCATAAATATAATAAAATATGTATAAAAATTACTAAAACCCATCATCTGATTATAATATCCATGGATATTTAGAACAGGAAACTTTCATGCATTTTCTCATTTATTATATTGTGGATATTTAACCTTTGTGAGACATGTTGCAAATATTTTATTCGGTTCTAATACTCATTGTTTTGCTTATACTAATATATATACAATAGAATAAACACATATGTACCAGTTGCCCATTCCAGGAAGTAGAACATTTCTAATAACTTACATATTTCTCTGTTTTCTTTCCCTATAGCACTGCCCTTTCTAATTTACAAAGGTGAGCACTACTCTGAATACTGAGTTACCACGTGTCTGACATAATCAACATGTGTCTTTCTACTTTTCCCACTTACATTGGTACTCAGATTCATTCATGTTGTAGCTGAAGCTTTTCCCACGTGTAGCTGAAGTTCTTTTTACTTCTACTGCTGGGTTAAATACCACTTACATGTCTTTTAAAATCCATGTCAATGGGCATTTCAACTGGTTTGCTTTACATTCTTGCAAAAAGTGCATTCTCGTACAGGCATACCTCATTGTATTACTCTTTATTGAGTTTAGCAGATACCGCATTTTTTACAACTTGAATGTCTGTGGCAACTCTGCTTCTAGCAAGTCTATCAGTGCCATGTTTTCCAACAGCACGTGCTCACTTGGTGTCTGTGTCACATTTTTGTAATTATCGCAATATTTCAAGCTTTTTCATTATTATTATATCTCTTATGGTGATCTCTGATCAGTTATTATAGTAATTGCTTTGAGGTGCCATGAACCACGCCCATGTAAGACAGAGAACATAATTGTGAATGTTGTGTGTGTTCTGACTGCTCCACCCACCAGCCGTTCTCCTGTCTCTCTTTGTGTCCTCAGGCCTCTCAATTCCCTTAGACACAACAGTATTGAAATTAGGGAAATTAACAACCCTACAATGTCCTCTAAGTGTTCAAGTGAAAGGAAGAGTTGCATTTCTCTTTCAATCAAAAGCTAGAAATTATTAAGCTGAGTGAGTAAAGCATGTCAAAAGCACAGGCAGGCCAAAAGCTAGCCCTTTTGTGCCAGTAAGCCAAGCTGTAAAAGCAAAGGCAAAGTTATTGAAGGAAATTAAAAGTGTTACTCCAGTGAACACACAAACAACAAGAAGGTGAAACAGCCTTATTGCTGATAGGGAGAATGTTTTAGTGGTCTAGACAGAAGATCAAAGGAGCCACAACATTCCCTTAAGCTAAAGCCAAATCCAGAGCAAGCCCCTAACTCTATTCAATTGTATGAAGGCTGAGAGATGTGAGGAAGCTGAAAAATAGTTTGATGCAAGCAGATGTTGGTTCATGAAGCTTAAGGAAAGAAGCTGTATCAACAGCAAGTGCTGAGGAAGAAGTGGCAGCAAATTATCCAGAAGATCTAGCTACAATTATTGATAAAGGTGGTAGGCTAAACAACAATTTTTCAATGTAGACAACATAGCCTTCTAATGGAAGAAGATGCCATCTAGGACTTTGATAGCTACAAAGGAGAAGTCAATGCCTGGCCTCAAAGCTTCAAAGAACAGGCTGACTCTCCTGTTAGGGGCTAACGAGGCTGATGACTTTAAGTTGAAGCCAATGCTCATTTGCCATTATGAAAATCCTAGGGCCCCTAAGAATTATGCCAAACTTACTCTACCTGTGCACTATAAATGGTGGAACAAAGCGTGAGGGATATCACATTTCTTTACAGCATGGTTTACTGAGTATTTTAAGTCCACGACTGAGACATACTTCTCAAAAAAAAAAAAAGATTCCTTTAAAAATATTATTTTCATTGACAATGTACCTGGTCACCCAAGATTCTGATGGAGATGTGCAGAAAGATGAATGTTGTTTTCATGCCTGCAAACACAGCATACATTCTGCAGCTCGTCGATCAAGGAGTAATTCAACTTTCAAGTCTTATTTAAAAAATACATTTCATATGGCTATAGGTGCCACAGACAGTGATTAATTTTGGGGATCTGGGCAAAGTTAATTGACAACCTCTGTAAAGGATTTCATAATCTAGGTGTCATTAAGAACATTCATAATTCATGGACAGAGGTCAAAATATCAGCATTAACAAGAGTTTGGAAGAAGTTGATGCCAAGTCTCATGGATGACTTTAAAGGGTTCAAGACTTCAGTGGAGGAAGTCGCTGCAGACGTCATAAAAACAGCAAAAAGTAGAATTATAAGTGGAGGCTGCATGTGACTGAATTGCTGCAATCTCATCATATTTGATGAGAATTGAATTTGAAAGGATGAGGAATTGATTTTTAGAGATAAGCAAAAAAAGAGGGTTTCTTGAAATGGAATCTACTCCTAGTAAAGATGCTGTGAACACTGTTGAAATGGTAACAAAGGATTTAGATTATTACATAAATTTAATTGACAAGGCAGCAGCAGGATTTGAGAAGACTGACTCAAATTCTGAGGGAAGTTCTACTGTGTATAAGATGCTAGCAAACAGCATCACATGCTAGAGAGAAATCTGTCATAAAAGTAAGTGTCCATCAATGGGTCAAACTTCATTGTTGTCTTATTTTAAGAAACTACTAGAGCCACCTCCACCTTCAGCAACCACCACTCTGATCATTTGGTTCCCATTAAAATCAAGGCTAAACTCTCTACCAGAAAAAACATTATGACTCCCTGGAGGCTCAGATGATTGTTACTAATTTTTCACAATGAATTATTTTTAAATTAAGATATATACATTTTTTAAACCACAATGCTATTGCACATTTAATAGACAACAGTATAAACATAACTTTTATATGTACTGGGAAACGAAAAAATTTGTGTGATTCACTTTATTGTGATATTCACTTTATTGTGGTGGTGTGGAACCAAATCCACAATATCTCCAAGGTATGCCTGTACGTACTTCCTAGTGCTTAAGGGTAGTGGCCACTTTAGAGTAATGCATATTAATATGCAACTTTACCAGATAACATCAATGTTTTTCGCAAAGAAGTTGCACCAATGTACAATGGATGTGCTCTATTGAATCCATTCTCTTTAACACTTGTCACACTTTTTCATTTTATTTCTTATTTTTGTGAAATGCCTATTTATCCTTTTGGTTTCCATTATCTATTCCTTTTCACCTTGTTGGTTTGCAAAAAAATTTTACACGTCTTTGATTTTAGTCCTTTTTGAATAATTTTTTTTTCAAATATCTTCTACGAATTTAAAGTTTTTTCTTTTACTTTCATTAATGTGTATTTTAATGAATAAGAACCTAGTTTTAATATGCAATTTCATCATCCCTTTGATAAGTAGTTAGTACCTTAACTAGTCTTCTGTAAGACAAGCTTCCTTACTCAGAGCTCAGAATTCACATACACTCTCTTAAAATGTCAGTTTTACTTTTGACATAGAAATTCTTAGTTTGTTGTGGTGTGAAGTACTTTCTTTTCTTCTCTCCCCACTTTCTCCCATCTCCCCTTTATCCTGGCCTCCGGCCCTCCCTCTCTTCCTCTCTTACTCCCTTTCATCCTTCCTTTTGGCTGTTGTGGAGGACTTTTTTTCTATTTATTTTTTATCCATCTTTTCATTTATTGAACAATTCAACTTTCTACTATGCAAAGTCCATGATAAGTATTATTTCCACATATGGGTACATTTCTATTTGTATTCTCTATTGTGTTTTACTCACGACTTTGTCCATCTCTGCACTAGTACCATACTCTCGCAATTACTATAGCTTTCCAGTAAGTCCATATCTCAGGGCATGAAGAATCTTACCAATTATTTCTTCTTTTTTTCATGTACATTTAAACTCATCATATTTCACCAAAACTAAAATAATAGTAAGAAAAACCAATCATGATTTTGACTGAAGTTGCATTAAAACTATATATTAATTTTGGGAGAAATAACACATGTATAATATGAATTGTCTCCTTATTCATGAATGTAGTATTGCTCGATTTATTTACATATTCTTTAATAACCTTCACAAAGATATAAATTTTCTGCTAACAGGTCTTGCATATATTTTGTTAGATTTATTCTTGGTTGTTTTGTGGTTTTTGTTGGTATTTTAAACATTTAAAAATTATGTTTATTAATAACATTAATATTTTTGTTGCTGGCATATATAAACGTATTTGACTGTTATACATTGATTTTATAAATAATCATATTATCACTATTTTTCTATTGCTTACATTTTGTTTGTGGATACATTTGGATTTCTATGTATGTAATTGCGGCATTTGCTACTAGCAATGGTATTATTAGTAATCTCTAGTCCTTATAATTGTTATTTCTTTCCCTGTGTCTTTTTCCTTGACAGAATTCCAACATATTGTTGAATAGGAGTATTCATAGTGAATATCCATATCTTGTTCCTGAAGATAAGAATTACTTTTGGAATCTGCCCATTTAGGATATCTGTTATTGAGATTTTATTTTTCTTTCTTTTTACTTTCCTTCTTTTTGATGGAGATTTTTTATGAGGTTAACAAGTTTCTCTTCTACTCCTATCATAAGAATTTTTACTATATAAAAATATTAAGTTTTTCTGCATTTTTGAGATTTGACAAGGTCTCTGTCCTTTAATCGGTTAGTGTGAGAATAAACATTTATATATTTCTGCGTTATTAATCATTCTTGCAATCCTTTCATGCACCCAAATTGATTCTCGTGTATTAATATTTTTAAGATAATTGAGTTTCTTTGCTAATGTTTTGTTTAGAAATTTTGCATCAATCTTTATGAACAAATTGACCTATTTTTCTTCCTCATACCACTTTTGTCTACTTTTTAAAATTAAAATTATACCACCTCATAAAATATGTTGCAGAGTATTCCCCCTTTTATGATTTTTTGTGGAAGAATTTGTATAATTATTGAAGTTCTTTGAAAACTGGTAGCACTTGCATATAAAACCTAAATATCTGGTGTTTTTTTTTTTTTAAGAGAAAAGTCTTAAATCATTGTTTAAATTACTTTAGTAATTATTCTTAAAATTTATGATTTTAAATTCTTCTTAAGTCAGCTTTTTTCCAGCTATACTTCTGTAGCAATTTGATTCTCCCTCCTAGATTTTCAAACATTGGTACTGAAGCTTAAGAAAACTTTGTAAAACACGGCAGTAGCTGCAACATTTCCCACCGAGCTAATTGTTTTTGGTGAAAGCCTAACCATCCAGTTGACTCACCATTGTTCTTCTATTCCATGATGATGTTTCATCTGTTATTCATTCTTGTTTTCTTTAAAAATTGTCATCATTGGTTCTTCAGCAGCATCCTACCCCCAAACATAAACCCCATGTGACTGTCAGACCAGCTTACTCTCTGTAAATTGATTGCTAATTGGAAAATTTGACCTCTCTTTATCTCAATTTCTTGATCCATTCAATCCATGCAGTTTTCCCTAGAAACTCATTCATTCCTTACTACATTCATTCATTAATATCCTTGGGATTTATTTAGTGATTCTGACCCTCAGTTTCCATAACTTTAGAATAGAATTAACACCACGTGGTTTGTTGGGCTCTTTATATACACATAAAGAAAATGTGTATGTAAATACACCTTACTATTCACATGTTATTACTGATTTAATTATATTTTTTTCTTTATTAAAAGTAGTATAGGTGTGTTTTAGGTCAGAGTGCCACTCCTCTATTTCCCCACCTCCTCCGCCTGCACTGTTCTGGCAGAATAGTCACAATTTTCTAACAAGCAGTAAGGAGAGTTTTTCTGCATCCAATCTGAAACTGTAGGTAGCGGACAATTGGGAGACCTGCCTACAGCACTGGAGACACAAGGTACAGAGGAAAACAGCTGGGATAGAAGACAAGTAAACTGAAGAGTCTCAGCAAGAGCCAAAATGCAGGGTCCTGCATGGCACTGACTTTTCACCCAGGAAGGCTGTGATGAGGAGCAGCTGTGAGGCTTCCACATTACAGGTCATCCTTCCAATGGGGAGAAGTGAGAAAATGGGGAGTGTCAGGAAGGACTTCACTCTGGGGAAACTTTTGTACTGTGTATTGTACTTTTTATCTATCAATTCCACAGTGTTCCATGTGAAGAATGAATAAGCATGAACATTTTGCAATGAAATCATGCTTGAGTCCTGAATTTATTTGCACCATTTTATTAATTTTTTTGAAATTAAAAATTCAAATGATTTATGAAGAAAATGAATGATGATGAGTTTCCAATGTTGGCCTTTATAGCACTGATTCACCTAGAGAGTTTCCTATGTCTCTCCAATAGCTATATTTGAAAGCAAGCCTATTATTTGGGTTTAGCAGCCCTGTGTCAGACGCTTCTTTTTTTTATCATATTTGCTCTATAATCACCACTATAACATTCCATAAAGTTTCAGTTATGCAAGATGATAAATTCTAAGATCCACTGCACAACACTGTTCCTATAGTTAATGACACTTTTTTGTACATTTAAAAAGTTTTTAAGAATGTAGATCTAATGTTAATTGTTCTTACCACAACCACAACAAAAGAGCAGGTGGTGAAATTGTGATGCTTAATATTACTAAAAACAAATCCAGAAAATTTCATCTAAGATTCAGAGGCTTACTTTGTGTTAAGATAAAATTGATACAGAAAAGGCAGTAAATTTTCACTTGTACCTAATTGTTATTAGGTACAAAGCACACCAGGAAAACCTTTTATGAAAGAAAAGAAAATTGTAGTACTGATTCCAGAATCTTGGAAAGTGTCATAAATCAGAATTCTTAACATCAATATGTAAATATTACTTTTTATTCCAATCTTATATTTTATTATTAAAAAATACTATCACATACAATGTGGCTGTATGGGTTAGAAATAGATTAAGTATATAAAATAAATAAATATATGGCTCTAAGTAGTATATATATTATAAATCATAAAATAATATTTTTGATACTTACAGGAAATCAGTGTGAGAGTCATAAATATTTTCAGCATATCCATACATGGTGAATGCTCGCTTTAATTATACGTATTTACATCTCTTTGTATTAAAGAAACACAAGGCTGAAGGATCCAAAATGACTTTACCATATGTCATCAATTCTCTTTTTCCCCTTTCTTGTTTAGAAAAAATAATTTCAAGAGCTTGCCTTACGAAAGGTCTGCATTTTGATATAAGCTTTTAGAGACAGAAAGAAGCATACTTATCTCTGATTATTCTATTCAATTCATATTTATACTTGCATGTACACAGTTACATACTATATTATTCTTAAAGTTACAAGATTAGATGGATTCAAAATTGCCTTAGTAAAATCTGGCTGAATTTTCTGATTTGTGATGTTACCGTTGTTTTTGAAACAATATTTATGGTCTAGAAAACCAATTTTTAATAACTTTCAGCTTATTTATTAATACCCAAACTGTATCTCTACATACCTTGGTATCATTGATATTATTATTATTGCTGGTGTAATATCTTTTAAAAATCCATGCATGAATTATTTATGCTCCCCAAAGTTTCATTCTATTATATATATTACAAAATGGGGGAAAGGTTATTTCATGTTTTTCTCTGTGGGTTTCGATGTTTCATGAATTTAATGTGACTCTCTCAACATTTTAATTTAAAGTAAAATTAATTATAATAATATCCTCCAATCTAATATCTTATGTACTTTATTTCAACAATACATTATAAAATTTAGTTAAACTAGGAAATGCACCTGTTTCAACAAATTCGGTTAGAGTTTTGAGATATTGCGTGGAAGCTGAATTTACACTGTTTTGGGAAGACATTCCATGTGGATAAGTGGGATAGTTATAAAAAATTAATTTGAATTAATCTTTATAAACGCAGTGTAAATAATCATGTTACCATAATAACCAGAAATAAGTTTTAGAGTATTTGAAAAATATACATATTCCAGTGGGCCATTAATAATTGAAACATTCATTTCATTATTTCTGGAAATCTCAAACAAATCTTTTATGCTTATGCGTGTTAAAAGTGAAGGAGAGAGGGACAGAGAAAGGGAAAAACACAGACTGAAATGACAAAAGAGAGCATGAGACACAGAAAATGAGAGAATATTTATTCCTGGGGAACCTATAATGTTATCTCATTAAATAACTTTAATATTCCTTCTAATATAAAGTGAGTTAGAAATGAAAGGTCAGTAAATGACAGGTTCTATGATGTAGCCTAAATATTTTTCCTTTCTTCACTAATGTACATATTTCTTTAAAAATTAATATTGGCAGAAATATCAAATTTTTTAATGTCATTTCTGAGTGAATAGAAACACTAATATTTAGTTGAAATATTCTTGCCCTCATATAGAAAATATTTATAATTTTATTAGTATAAGTAAAACACTTTTGTAAATATATTTGTTAAAATATAAATTTTTTCTATTGCATGGAAAATTATAACCCTTGAAGGATATTTTTTAAATACATAAATTAATATTTAAAAACCAAGTAACCAATCTTAAACAAAAATTATGAGTGGTCATTATTTTAGATTGAGCTTCTGCACTAGGCCCCAACAGACCAGAACAAACCAGAATGGAGTCACTTGTGCTAAGTGCCATGTAATCAAATTGAACTTTAAAATGGTCCAGTTAAAAACAAACAAACAAACAAACAAACAAACAAACAAACAAAAACAGGAGATTTGCAGCAACCAATCAGAAGGGGCCCAGTTCACCAGCGCTAGTATGATAAGGAAGTCCTTTCGGTTTTGACCCTGTAAGAAAAGCAACTTTGAAATGACCAGTCTGCCTTTCATTCCTTATTTCTGCTTCCTTCAGCCCTCTTCTGCTTATAAAGCCAAACTCCTGTGCTCAGTTCATTGGAACACTCATTCTATTCTATAGAATTAGGTGTTACCCAATTCTAGAATTGCAAATATAAGCCAATGAGATCTTTAAACTAACTTTGTTGTAATTTTGTTTTTTGACACTGAAGAACACAAAACACCTTTTAAAACGCCATTTTCTCTCATCTGTAAGTGTGTTTTTTACATTAGAAAGGGAGGGATTTAATTGAACTTAGTGTTTTCATACTGTATTTACTGTTACAAATATGCAGTAAAATTTATGGTCATGTTACATGAAAGTCCATCTCTTAAGGTATTAATGAATATGCATAAGTTATGTGTGTACTGATATGTATATATATATGTTTGGAAATGCAGTTTAAAATATTTCTTGTAAGTTACATGACTAAACATAGAGAATTGACAGACAATTCTGATGTAGTGAGTTGAAAATGAAGGGAAAAATACGATAAAGAGTGTCAATTAAAACAGAAGTTACACAGTCTTCCTGATATTTGAAAGAAGTTAAAATGGAATAATTCATTCTTATTGCTTCTAATTGGAAAGCACATATATATCATTTATGGTCCAAATTCATAGTCTATAAAATTAACCCCTAAAATGTAACAGCACAAGTGATTAGGTTGCTGAAGACTGTTTGACAAATTTACTGAAATCCATTCTGTCGTGTGAATGATTTTTATATTAATAATTAGAATGAGGTTTTATTCTGTACATATCAGATCATTCCACGGAGTTAGCTTAGAGTGTGAAGTAAGAACGTATTTTGAAAGGAAATAAATCTAGACTTCTACAGGGAAAAAAGACTTTGCTTAGGGTCAAATACAAAAGAATAGCTCTAAATACTTTATAAATGAAATGGCACCTCTATCTATCCACTTATTTAATTTAAATGTAGTAACTGCAACTATGTACTAGGAACTGAGTTAGATTCCAGAGATTCAAAACAAGGTAGAATTCTTGCCTTTGAGTATCTCACTGGCTTAACTGAGAAGGCAGACAAGAAAACACACAGTTCAGGTCACTATAAGATGCTCTTTGAGGGCAGTTAATGTGGACTAGGTAGGGATGAGGGGTGGCTTAATAAACTTGGAGACACATGAGTTGAATCTCGAAGCTTGGGTAAAGTTAATTAGCTGATGAATTGGGGGACAGAAGTGAGGAGAAATTGAGTGAAGTGTTGTTATGTAAGAAGGAGGGTAAATATAGATCCTAGGAGAGTGGTTAGATGACAAATCTTGAAACCCTGAAGTGACATACTGTCAGTGGGAATGAGAAAGCGGTTCTTTAGTGAATGGTCTTTTTATTCATCAAGTTAGAGAATAAAAACAGTGTGTAAATTTGGGAAAAACGGAGAAAACTAGTTTAGTAATAGACATGTAGAATTTGAGATACTCATGGAACTTGTTGTGTTCATGGAGTATTGAACATAATAAGTTAATTTCCTCCTTATGATCTCTCTTTGATAAATAAGGAGCAGGAGAGTGAATCCTGATTATGTAGGGCCTGATGTTTATAAAAATTGAGGCCCCCTTTAAGAAAAAATATGCAAAATAAATGTGCACAAACTTTTATAAAAGTGATGTATATATATAAATATATATAAATAAATACTTATCTATAATAAAAAATCACATTAGATTGTAAATTTAAGACAGCTTACAAACATTACATCATAGGATTTCAAATAACATAGTTTTATAAATTAATAAACTGCTTAATGCTTCGTTTTTACATTTTTATATGATAATTTAAAATAATATTTGTACTGAGGTTAAAAGATAATTTTCTTTTCCTCTAGAATGATTTATTAAGATATGTTTAAATTGATGATTTATTAGGAATGTTCCACTTAGCTTCACAAGTCATCATTGATAAAGTAAATTTTTAGTATTATTGTTAAATACGTGAAAATCAATATTTGGTTTTTGGTCATAGCCAAGCTGTAAGACTTGCAGGCATTTCAATTTTTTGTTCAATGACTAACCTTAAGTACTGTTTGAATTCATGATATACATTAACCATTGTTACGTTAATAACATGACATATTGTGAGTTTTATGTATCTTCATTGATGCCGATATTTCATAGAGATTTATAAAACATGTACTTTACACATAAACATGCCTGCTTGTTGTAGAGCTGATATAGGCTGTGCTCTACAAGCACAGGAATAATGATACATTTAATATCATGTAACTTTCATCAATAATAAAAATTTAAAATTGTTTATACTGCATTGTTAACTGTATTCCTGGAAGAATAACACTTCTGTTTTGATGACACATTAAAGAGAAGCGAATGGGATGATTAGAAGAATTTTCCAAGGATAAGCTTTGAACTTTGTACATTTCAAACCTCATTTCTCCCCTACTATACACATATTCTGTTACCAGGCAGGCTCTGGACCATTTTTGTCAAGACATGTCCTCTGGCTCTTTAAATTTACGTCAGAAAATCAGTGTAAAGTCACACTGGGCAATGGGTATATGCCTGGAAGTCATTTTTACACCAGGAGAACTAGCAATAACAACCATACACAAAAATATCCGTGAACCACATATTATAAGTCTCAGGGTTCAATCATGTAATTGGACCTCATCCTCTTTTAGTCAGATCCTAAAATGCTCATGCTCATTCCAATGCTACTAGTCACTAGGTAAAGTGTGATGAAAAAGGAGTTGGAATGGAGACAAAAGTCTTTTTTTTTTTTTTACTGTTTTATTTTTCCATATAGATGCCCAATTTTTCTGGTTAATACCAATACATATACAGGGCATGGGGGAGGGCTCTTAATTATCTTCCATTGATATATTTGCCTCTCTATGCATTACTACTGAGCTGGCTTAACTAACATTGTTCATAAAAACTCTTGTAGTTAAAATACCCTCTTTTTAAAATATCAAAAACTCAAATGAGAAAGGCAATACAACCACATTGCTAAGATCCTTCCTATAGTCTTGAAACGAGTCCTTGCAAGTGAGAGACACTGAAGTTGAAGATTCATTGCCTTCAAGAGCATCTGCTTCTGTGCACACATCTTACTATAGCATAATACTGGTCAGAGACCATAATTTAAAATATGACAGCTACTCGGGAGGCTGAGGCAGGAGAATGGCGTGAACCCGGGAGGCGGAGCTTGCAGTGAGCCGACATCCTGCCACTGCATTCCAGCCTGGGCGACAGAGCAAGACTCCGTCTCAAAAAAAATCATGAATAACTTAATTACACAGAATTCTAACTATAGGCATAAAGGTAACTAAATGAAAAATACATGACTCATCAAGAAGAGATAAATAAAAGTAAATAATGTATTTGGAGAATAAAACATTATGTATTCAACAAACATCTGCCATTTTCAGGAAATGATATGTACATAATTGAAGATTAGTATCTTAGACACCAAGATATTTATGATTTTAATAGTTGTAAATATAATTTGTATCAATTTTATCAAATGTATTATATTCCAAATCCAATTATCTGCTTTTCGGAGTGTGTTTATTAGGCTAAACTTGTCTTGATTACGAACAACACTGTTACCCAATAATATAATTCAAGTTGTAGATTTCTATATGCTGATAACCTCTATTAAATTACCTTAAATTTTCATGCTCCTTGAGTTGCAGATTTTAAATAGAAGAGGAGGGTATGCATAATCAGGAAAAGACTGGCTGAACGAGTGTTGTCCAGAGAGATTTTTACACGGTTTTATTACTTGAGTCACCTAAGACTTGAGTCTTATTATTATTATTATTTTGGTCCAGAAGGTTCCTGAGTGACTACTGAATCAGTAGGAGAATAACTGAATAATTTACATGTGTGTGTGTGTGCATGCATGTGTACAAGCAATATAATTATGGCTTTTATTTTAATTATTAGAATATTAAAATTTCTTGGGATGTGATTATAATTTATGTGAGCAATCAATTTAAAGCACAATCTTTTTTATCAATCAATTCATTACTGTATTAGAAATCACGTTTTTGCCATGATGGTATGCTTCACCAGAATCTACATTCAAATTATTCCCACAGAAGGAAATTATTGTATCAGTAGTGCTAAACTTTTATACTGATTTTATGATAGCATTATCACTAATATCTAATGTCTCACCTTCATCCAAATGAACTTCCAAAAAACTTTATTTATAGTGCATGAATTGAATGAATTCAAATCATCTTTGCAACAAACAGATGTTTCATTTAAAACATTCTGATCACTCTGATATAAAAATGGCATTACTTGATCTTTTGGAAAAGTTATTCTGCTAATGGAGTCAAGATATTAACAGCTATAACTTCATTAATAATACACATAAAGAAACTCGGAATTGAAAATGAACACTAATTTTGAAAAGTCATTTGATCTAAACGAAAAGTCATGCTTCAAAGAGTGATATGCAAAGGGACTTTCTGCATATTAAATGATTGCTTTGGGGCAGAGAATTAACTATTAATTTTAAAGCAGATGCTCATGTTTCTTCAGCATAGTTGTGTTTACTGATTTCTGCATAGTCAATGATATCACTGGAGCTCTCATTGCAGATGGTAAATGTTCATAAATATTTCACACAGATTATGTATTCATCAACTTTAAGAAACAGAAATTCAGAACAATTTTTTGTTTTGAAATTCAGATTATTTTTATTTAAAAGACATTTTATTTTTAAGCTATCTTTTGCTGAAAAGTGTTATTGCAAAATAAAAATCTATTATAAAGTAAATATTTATAAACTCTATATTTAATGAAAAATAAAACATTGAGGAAGTATATTCAAGCCATTCACTACACATTCTTGGTAAAACTGCTCATGCTCTTTTTCTCACATACATTTCATGAACATCTAACCTATGATTTGTCAATATCTCCACAGGCATTTCTGATTGGTATATTTGTGACCCTTTGCAACTCTCAGGGAGCTGTGAGGTCCAGGCCACAGCATAATGGGCTGGCATAAAAGGGATACCAATTCTTCAAAAGTTGTCACTTGTTTTTGTGTTTAAAAAACATGGGAAAATAGTTTATTTTTGGTCATGTTTTAGGTATAATGATTACTATTAAAGTCAGATCTCTGTTCCTTGGATGTGTGTCTTACACATTACAAGAGGATAACATAGCAAAAGCTGGATTTAGAAATTGGAGGGCTGCCAAACACATCATCATCATTCTTCATTGCAATGCACTTATTAATAGCAATACTTAAAATACAAAAGTCCTGGGCAAATGCTAAATTGGGCCAGATGTTAGGACACCAGAAATAACCTGAAGAGTCTTAGGTAAACCTAATTATTATGGTCACAATAATCCTAAAACCCTGTGTGAACTAGCCCTTAGTAGCTTTCTGACATCCGACTGCCCTTCACTCTGTTCTAGTCTCCCTGGCCTTCTTGCTAATGTTTCCCAAACTTACACAATATTTTCCAATCATTATGCTTTTATGCTTGCTGCTCTCTCTGCCTTAAAAGCTCTTGTACAAGATGACAATGAGCTACCTCCTCATCTTCACATCTATACTCAGCTAGTTCTTCTCCACCTCATTTAAAAGAACAACCACGAAACCCTCACCAACAATGCACACTCCTTGTTTACATTCCCTGCTAATATATGTATATTTCACTTGTTTATTAGCTTAATATATGTTTTCCATCAATAAAATATAAGGCCGTGAGGGCAAGAGTTATTATCTGTTTTGTTGAGAGTGGATTGGCAGTGATGAGATTGTTCCTGGCATCTGGTAGCCATTGAATAAATGTTTTGAACCAATTCATCTGCTACGGGTTTTCTTATTTTTACTTATTGGTAAGCTATGATCAGTTAACTGCCTGGGGCTGGAGGTAAATTTGAGCCAGTAATTTTACTATGTACACTTAGATAACAGTAAATGGGAGGATATTTAAGTAAAATATGTTATTTATTAAAAACTTAACTCCTATAGAAAAAAAATCAGAAACAGATTAGTTCATTTGTGCTGCTATATGAAAATAACTGAAACTGGATAATTTATAAATGACAGGTATTTATTTCTCACATTTCTGGAGGCTGGGAAGTCCAAGATCAAGACATCAACAGATTTGTTGTCTGGTAAGGCTTATTATCTGCTTTAAAGATGGCACGTTCTTGATGCACCCACTCATGGCAGAGGGATGAATGCTGTATCTTCACATGGCAGTAGAAGGGGAAAGGAGAGAGCTAGTTCCCTTGAGCCATTTTATAAGGGCATTGATCCAACTCATGAGGGTAGAGCCCTCATAACCTAATCATTTGCTCATTGCTCCACCTCTTAATATGATTGCATTGGTGGTTAAGGTTCAATATAAATTTTGGAGAGACACAAGTATTCAAACCATAGCATTCTGCCTCTGTTCTCCCAAAATTTATGTTCTTCTGATAAGTAAAATACATCCATTCTATCCCAGGAGGCCCAAAAGTTTTAACAATTTCCAGCATCAACTAAAAAGTCTAAAGTCCACAGTCTCCTCTAACCATCATCTAAATAATACAGAGTTACCACTCCAGGTACAATTTATTTTGAGGAAAATTCCCTACCAGCTGTGGGCCTGTGAAATCAAGCAAGTTAGGTCCTTCCAAAATACAATGGTGTACGATAGAATGGACAATACCATTGAAAAGGGATAAATAGGAAAGAAGAAAGGAGTAACAAGTCCCAAGTAAGTCCAACACCCAACAAGGCAAACAACATTAACTCTTAAAGCTGGGAATAACAAAAACCAAAAAACCCTCTTTGACGCTGTGTCCTGCCTTCTGAACACACTGTGCATAGTTTAAGCCCCTAAGGCTCCCGAAACCCCCATTCCTTCCGTGGCTGTGCTGTGTGCAGCCCACACTGCATTTCTCACGTGTTAGAGTTGAATGCCAACAGCTCTCTCAGGCTGGCTTTACTAGCCTGGAGTCTCAGAGGTGGCCCAGCCCCCATAGCTCCACTAGGCATTGTCCTAGTGGAGGCTCTCTGCAGGGGCCTGAACCATGTAGCAGTTCTCTGTCTGGGGTCTGGGGATCTCCAGGACCTCTCCATCCTTTGAAATCTAGGCAGAGGTAGGCATGCCTTCACAGCTTTTGCACTCTGTGCCTGCAGAGTTAGCACCAGCTGGATGCTGCAAACCTTTGCCACCTCTGTCTCCTGAAGGGTGGCCCTGGTTGCACTGAGGCTCACTGGAGCCACAGATGGAGTGGCCCAGGAGTGCTGCACTAGAATGCATTGAGCAGAAACTTGAGGCAGCTCTGGGAAGTGAGCCCTGAGATCCCACAGGTGCTCTGAATCCCTCCTTTGAAGTCTTTCTGTCCTCAAGGCCCTGACACTGTGGGCCTGTGATGGGAGGGGCAGCCTTGAAGATCTCTGAAACGTTTTCAGGGCCACTCTTCCATTGTCTTGATGAATAGCATTCTAGAGTCCTTCTAGACATACTAATCTACTCAAACTTTCATTGGTAACACCCTTGGTGTTTTATCATAAACACATTTCTCTTTCTTTACCAATTGGCCAGTCTGAGAATTTGTCAAATCCTTAATTTTTGCTTCCCTTTTGATGACAAATTCTGTCATTAATTCATTTCTCTCTTATTACATCTTACTATAAGCAGTCAAGGGAAGCCATGCCACACCCTCAACACTTTGCTTAGAGATTTCTTTTACCAAGAATCACTCCATGGTATTTCATCACTCTAAAATTCAACCTCCCACAAAATAGTAGGACATGGATACAATTCAACAAAGTTCTTTGCCACTTCATAACAAGGATTGCCTTTCCTCTGGTTGCAAATAACTTGTTCCCCATTTTCGTATGAAACCTCATTACAATGGCCTTTCTTATCCATATTTCTAGCAACATTTTGTTCGCAACCATGTAGATAATCTCTAAGACTGAACCTCTCTCTGTGGTCTTCTTTCTTTCTTCTTCTATCCCCCACCTCTCCTCCTCCTCCTCTACCTCCTCTTCCTCCTCCTCTCCCTCCTCCTCTTTCTCCTCCTCCTCATCCTCCATATTGCAGCCTCTACCCAGTCCATAGCACCTTCTACGTTTTTAGGAATTTGTTACATTAGCACCTCACTCCTTAGTACCAATTCTGTCTTAGTCCATACTGGCAGCTATAACAAACTACTTTAGACTGTAAAGTCTAAAAGTCTATAAAGGGTAATTTATAAACAACAGAAATGGTTAGATATCACAGGGGTACAGCAGAAGAGCAATTTAGCACAGGGTGGATCATACCTTGAGTCTCATCCATATCTGATTTAGAAGATATTTAGATGAGACTCTGGATTTTAGATTTTTGAGTTGGTATTAAAACAAATTAAGACTTTGAGACTATTGGGATGGAATGAATGTAATGTATCTGTATGTAAGAAGAACATGAATTTTGGGGGACCCAATCCAGAATGCTATGGTTTGAACTTTCATGTGTCTCCAAAATTAATGCTTAAAATTAGTGCCCAAAGCAATAGTAATAGGAGGTGGGGTACTGAGGATGTGATTAGGTCATGAGGACTCTACGCTTACGAATGGGATTAGTGAATTCATAAAGGGGCTTGAGGAAACCAGCCAGCTGTTTTTCTGCTCTTCTGCCATGTGGAGACTCAGCATTCATTCCCTCCAGAGGATACAGCAAGAAGACACCACCTTGGAAACAAAAAGTGAGCCATCAGCAGATACCAAATCTCCTGGCCTCTGGACCTTGGACTTCTCAGCTTCTAGAACTGTGAGAAATAAATTTATGTTGTTTGTAATTAGCCAGTCTAAGGGATTTTGTTATAGCAGCCAGAACAGAATAAAACACAAGTTAAAGCACATACACAAATATGAACCGGTCATTTCAAATGGCCAATTCAGAACATGTTTGTTTCTTTAGAGTGTTTCAGCAATTTTGATAGGCAACAATCTTTAAACAGTGACACACAGATCTCTAGTCTAATTGCTATTTGGCCTTTGTTGGTGAGATAGATAATAAAAGCTAGACTTTTCAACATCTTTAAAATCATAGTGCATTTGTGGATGCATGTAAAAGGTGACTAAAGGCCTACAATGACTCAAAGGGGGAAATTTGTGTGAAAGACAAGCAATTATGTGACCTTATTCATTGTGGCAACATATTTTTGTTACTTTTATTAATCCGTAGATCTTTAATTTAGAAGCATGAATCAATTTTCAAACTCCATCACTCCAGTGACCAAGGCAGAATCAGAATTATGCTTACACATTTAACTGGGGGAGAGCTTGCCAAATCATCTGCATTTTATTTTATGATTAATCATGAGAAGGAGAGAGTTGAGTGCTTCACTTTTATATTAGTAAAGAAAATTTTTTATTTTTGAAATTTGCAACAGAGCTCAATTAAATTTTGATGAACATTTCCTTAGCCTTTTGAGGATTCTGTTCATTTCTGTGTCATAATTTCATAACAAGAGGCATATGTAAAAGGTCATAAGCTCTGATTTTCCTTAAATAAAATATGGTAGAAATTTGGTTATATAAAATGATATTTTAAATTAAGAAGGTAATGAAATCTGTGAAATCTGTTATGCATTTTCTAAATTATACATTTATTTTAATAGGAGAATATATTCCAAAGTTTCACTATGAAATATGCATGATATTTGAAATATGTAAATCTGTAGGTTGACTGTTGCATTATATTTTTAAAATTATGTGTCTTTTGCATTTAGTTCAGGTAGATGGAAGCAAAGATTTCTAAGAGCAGCTTTCTCACAAACAATTAATTATTCTTAATTATCCTGATCAATCTGAAAAATAATTTACATATTTTAAAGTTATCTTGTATTTTATTTCAATTCATTAAGTGCTTCCTATTTCTCACTTAAAATTTTAGAAATAATGTGAGAATAAACCATCTGTATTTTCATGAAGATTAGATTCAGAAGGGGAAAAGTAATGTCACAAGTATACAAAAAACTTGATATGAACTTTTCATAAGTCACATTAACATGTGAAGTTGGTGTAAAGCTAGAGCTATACATACTTATTTTAATGTAGTGAAGGAAAACATATTGTTATGTAAAACCCAAGAGTAATTTATATTTTATATTTCATCTCTTCTAACTAACCTATACCTCCAAATAATTTATTCAATTATATCACAACATGTTCCATTAGGAAAGAAACAACTTATTTGAAAGAGACTATTGTTTCAGACACCTTGAAACAGAATAATCAGGATCAGGTAGAGATGATTTATATAAAGAGATAGAATGGAAACACATAATACACACCCATTTCTGTTTTAAAAACAATTAAAGATAAAAAATGAAATGCCCAGTGAGTTTTAGTATTTGCCAGATAATTTAGATTAGGAATAGTTTTAGTTCAAGAAAGTTATTTCCTCTTATAAACATAGTTTTTGAAAAAAAATAAAGTTGGGATAAAAGAAGAGTTGTATACCAAAAGAATACATCAATCTGGTGTGGTAAAGAGGAAAATATTTTTAAAAAAGAATTTGGAAGAATGCATAACCGCAGGTTTAAAGTAGCAGAAAAAATGCATACTATACTTTCAAGAGTATGCATTCAAAAATCTATTGTTAGCATTGGAAAGGTAATAAACTAGAAATGGTGATAAAACTAAAATGTATAAATCACCAAGGGTATCAGAGTAATAGGGAGACCTTATGAAACAGAGCAACTTCTAACGCCATACATTAAAAGGGAATCACTGCAATAGGACACTCTTAGCATGATCGGGGCAATACAGCTAGAAAACAGGGCTGGGAGGATTCACAAGTGAGCAGATCAGTCATTGGGTTCAGAGAAAGGGCAACATCATAGCCTGGCCAGAGTCCCCGTTCTGAGCAACTACCTGTGGCATTTGCCTTTAGGATAAACAAAGACTAGCTCTCTAACAGAAGTCTGAGTCTGACACTAGGGATGCAGTGTGGGCATCAGTATCAGAGGCAAACAGGACATTCTCATGTTGATCAAGATGAAGCTAGAAGTTCAACACAATTATATTTAATCATTTTTTAAAACAAACTTTTGACATTGAATATTTTCAGCCAGGCAATTCTACCCATAGCCACTGATTCCATAAAAATATTTGAACACACTTTCAAGAATATGCAGATAAATTGATAGATATTGATGTAGCATATTTGGTAATAATTGTAAAACACAGGCAATATAAATATTCATCAGTAATGGGATGGCTCACATGATTATGGAATATCATGCAGCAGTTAGAAAAATGAAACTGATCAATGTCTACTGAAACGGAACAATGTGTATCACCTGCTTTAGAGTGCAGAAAGCAAGTTGCAAGATAATATAAAATCTATGTTCTGTTACATAAAAAACTATCTACCTATATTTCATATATATATTTCATATATATATTATATATATATATACCTATGTGTGTGTTTGTGTGTGTGTGTATGAATACGTTATAGATAGAGGGGAATATGCTCATTTATATGTGTGTATTAGATTGGGAAGCTACACCAAACAACCACAATAATAATTTCTGAGGAGTAGTAGTGCTCAAAGTGGGACCTTTAAATTTTTTTCTAAATAATATTCATTGTAGTGTAGACTTTTTACAGTTACATACATTACTTTCATTTTTTAAACATGTTAAGATAGAGCAGAGGATAACAGGATGCCTAGAACTGAAAGAGTAGAAGGAAACATGTAGTACATATTTAAAGTGTAGTAGGAAAAAAGTGAAATGACAGAACAGGGCTAAAATCAAATTTATTCCAATATATTTACATAGTGCTACAAAACAGTCATGTTTTTCTTAATTATTAATTCATATTTGTACAAATAATACGGATAATAAACCACATTCACTGAGGACATGCTATGCAGTAAGTACATTGTTATTTGCTTCATAGGCATTATCCCATTTAACTTCACAACTATCCTATAAGGCAGGCAGAAATCCTCATTTTACAGACAAGATAATGAAGCCACACAGAGGTGAAACTGTAAGGCTTGTAATTAGCAGAGCCAACTGACCTCTTGTTTAACTATGAAATACAGGAAAATCCTGGATTAACTTGGTTTGATTCAGCTTACAGGGGTCTTAGAATGGCAACAGTTTTGAATGCACAATATCCTAATTCAAAGAAGAGCTACTTTTTTGAAGTCCAGAGAATATTAAAGGACAAGAAAAAGAGCCATCCTGACTGAGCTTCTGAGTTTACAATACTTTACTTTTGCTTGGCTTTATCTACTTGGGCACTTCCTGCATGTAGCTAGCTCACTTAGCCAACAGTCTGATCATGATCCTCTAGATTCTGGATTGTGAAGCTTGACAAAGACATTGTTCTGAACTAAACTCCTGGGGTGAGCCTCTCTTCCACAGGAAGGAGGTTCTGCAGATCACTGCTCAGCATTGGGAAACTGATCCCAGACAGCAGGCAGCAAGGCAGTAGAAGAAAGAGCTGAATATAATGCTGAAAGACTATGCTAATTAATTATACTTTATGAATGTATTTTTTGTGTAAGACACTATGGTACAAATTTTATTCTGAGTTTTTAAAAGAGTACTATTTAAATATTTGGTTTCTGGTTCCTGAGAATGAGAAGTAAGACTAATTTTAAACCAACTGCTTTTTTTTTTTTTAAATGAAGCATGCATAAAGCTTATAGAGCTTCTGTCCACTTCATGTGGTCTAATGTTTACCCTCATGTTGACAGAAAGAAAAGAGGTCAATGAAATAAAATGACATTAATTATTTAACTAAGCCAAGTTAATGATGATTTGTTTAGGTGCACATTAGTAACTTCAAAAGTATACAGTTTATGTTAAAAATATATTTTATTTTACTAGATCTTACCTGTTAACAATGAAGTATAAGAGAGTGATATTGATTAGATTTGGTAAGTAATAAATGAAATCGTATGATTTTTTTCATTAACCCATTTATGCTGGAGGTTGCAATTTTTAAAATTTAAATTGAATTTAAAAATAAGACCTTGGCGATGACCTTAAGCTGTAGAATATAAATAACTCCTACATGCTTAGTGTTCCAATAATGGAACACTAGGCATAAATGGGCTAACTAGCTTTCTCTTTACTTTTAGCAGATATTTTAAATATAAGAAGTACAATAAAAGAGAATCGTTCTTCAAATACATGGTTTGGCAGTGTTCAAACTGGCATTCAGCTGGTTTGTCGTGTGTGTGTGTGTGTGTGTGTGTGTGTGTGTGTGTGTGTGATTAATATCATTATTAGTACAATAAGGAGCATTACTTCACAATATTTAGAAAGAAGAAAAATCTGCTAGAAATGGACTATTTTGGAAAACCAGTATTTGCACTCGTTTCTCTTACATAGTTGATATTTCATTTTTATGTACTAATATGCTGCTGTGTTCATATAACATTATTTCTAGATATGTCAGGCACCTTATTTAATTAATTAACATTAACTGAGTTAATGGTAATAATATTATCCTTGGACTTACCCTGGCATTGGTCCATTTCCAGAAAGACTGTAAACCTGACGAGGATTTAGTAGATACTGGAATTTTCTGTAAATTCTATAAAGGTGAAAATGTGGGGAAAAAATTTAATAATATTCAATGCTTTTAAAATAAGTAATGTCTCTCAGTGTTATAATATATATACAGTTGCAATTAATTATATAATTTAATAAAAAATTTCTATCAATTTAATAAATTTTGAATCAATATGAGAAGTCTAACAGCTCAATAGGAATTAATGGTTTTTTAAAAGGCTTAGTAGCCACTATTAAGGCAATATAGTTCATAAGTTAGAAATATTGCTTGGATCCTTAATATGCACATACATTTAGAATATTCTCTAACCCGCTGTTGAACATTATTTAGCTAACTAGATTTCAAATAAATATATTTTTTTAATATTTCAGTATAAAATTGCTTAAATATCTTCTCTTAGTAAATCCTTGTGAATAATTTGTCCTCTATAGATCTCTGATAGATCTGAAAATTATCTATCCCCTATATGAAATGGGACTGTACATTGTATATGTGTACATGTAAGCAAAGAATGTAGCCTCATCTGGCCTAATCATTTCATATAAACAAGATCTTGACCAGTCATCTCACAAAATTGCTAAACTGTCTTAGCAGCATATGTCAAATAATTCTTTTTTTCTGAAAGAAAACAATCTTTATAAATAAATGCAATAGAAATGTTTCTATGCATGCACATATCTCACACGGTTTTAATTCTTAGACAAATACTAAAAGTAAAGAGATAAATAGTACATCAAAAAGTTAATTTACCACAATCAGGCATTATTCCTGGGATAAAAAGTTGGTTCAACATACACAAATCAATAAATGTGATACACCACACAAATAGAATTAAAAGCCAAATCCATATAATAATCTCAATAGATGCAGAAAAAGCATTTAATAAAATACAAAATCCTGTCATGAAAAAAAATCTTCAACAGACTAGACATCAAAGGAACATACCTCAAAGTAATAAAAGCCATCGATGACAAACCCACAGCCAACAGCATACTGAATGAGCAAAAGCTGGAAGAATTCCCCTTCAAAACTGGAACAAAACATGCCCACTCTCACCACTCCTATTCAACATAGTTCTGGAAGTTCTAATCAGAGCAATTAGACAAGAGAAAGAAATAAAAGGTATCCAAATAAGAAAATAAGTCAAGCTCTCTCTCTTCATTGATAATGATTCTATACTCAGAAAACTGTCAAAATTCCACCAAAAGGCTGTTAGAACTGAAGAATTTTAGCAAGGTTTCAGGACACAAAATAAATGTATAAAAATCAATAGCATTTCAATAATATCCAGCCAGAGTCAAGTCAAGAATACAATATCATTTACAAGAGTCACACACAAAAAATGAAATACCTAGGAATACAACTAAGGAAGGAGGTGAAAGTGCTCTACAAGGAGAACTACAAAGCACTGCTGAAAGAAATCAGAGATGACACAAACAAATGAAAAAAAAATCCATGCTCATGGAAGAATCACTATCGTTAAAATGGCTATTTTGCCCAAAGCAATTTATAGATTTAACACTATTTCTATGAAACTACCAATGTCGTTCTTCAAAGACTTAGAAGAAAACTCTTCTAAAATTCAGGTTTAACCAAAAAACAGCCTGGATAGCCAAAGCAAGCCTAAGCTAAAAAGAACAAAGATGGAAGAATCACACTATAAGGCTACAGTAACAAAAACAGCATGGTACTGGTACAAAACCAGACACTCAGGCCAATGGAACAGAGTAGAAAACTCAGAAATAAAGCTGCAAACCTTCATCTGATCTTCAACAAGGCCAACAAATACACAACAATAGGGATAGGACTTCCTATTAAATACATGTTACTGGAATAGCTGTCTAGCCATATGCAGAAAAATGAAACTGGACTCTTATCTTTCACCACATACAAAAATTAACTCAAAATGGATTAAAAATTTAAATGTAAGATCCCAAGCTATATTTCTAAAAGAAAACCTAGGAAATACCCCACGCGACAATGGCTTTGGCAACACATTTTTTATTAAGTCCTCAAATTGCAACAAAAACAGAAATTGACAATTAAGCTACAGAGCTTCTGCACAGCAAAAGAAACCATCAACAGAGTAAAGTGACAATCTGCAGAATGGGAGAAAATATTTGCAAACTATTCATCCAACAAAGGTGTAATATCCAGAATCTATAAGAACTTAAATCAATGGGAAAAAAAAACAACAAATAACCCCATTAAAAATGGGCAAAATACATGAACAGACACTTCTTGAAAGTCATACAAGCAGGAAACAAACATATGAAAACATGCTTATCGTCACTAATCATCATGGAAATGCAAATTAAAACCACAATAAAACACCATCTCACACCAATCAGAATGGCTATTATTAAAAAGTCAAAAACCAGTGGATGCTGGCAAGGCTGCAAAGAAAAGGAAATGCCTCTATGCTGTTGTTGTGAATGTAAATTAGTTCAGCCATTGTAGAAAATGGCTGGAATATTTTTTTAAGAACTTCAAACAGATCTACCATTCAACCCAGCAATCCCATTATTGGGTGTAAACTCGAAGGAAAACATACCATATACCAAAAAGATACACGCACTTTTATTTGCATCCCTGCTCTATTCACAAGAGCAAAGACATGGAATCAACCTAGGTATCCATCAATGCTGGGCTGGATAAAGAAAATGCAGTACATATATAGCATGGAATACTACACAGCCATTACAGAAGAATGAAATCATGTTCTTTGCAACAATATGGATGGAGATGGAGGCCATTTCCCTAAGAGAATTAACACAGAAACAGAAAACCAAATACTGCATGTACTGCACGAAATGTTAAGCAGCAGCTAAACATTGAGAACACACACACATAAACATGGGAACAATAGACATGGGGGACTACCAGAGTGGGGAAGGAAGAAGTGGAGGAAGATATGAAAAAAACGACCTGTTGGGTACTACGCTTGCTACCTGAGCATAATATACTCATGGAACAAACCTGCACATGTACCTCCTGTATCTAAAGTAAAAGCTGAAATTAAAAAGATTTTTTTAAAGTTAAGGGATATATTTAAACCTAAATTGGTTTTATATACATGTGAAAATATGATTATTTTATAAACAAATTCTTATGATATTTACTGATAAAACTCTCCAAATTCAGTATGTAATATCTGCTCATATCACCTAGAGTTGTTCTCAATACCCTCTTTCCCTGGCACCTGAACCTACTAGTGGACAACTCTGTGCCTTCCTAAAAGAAAACCTAGGAAATACTCTATCTGACGTTGTCCTTGGCAACAAACTTAAAAAAAAATGCCTATCAAACCTGGCTATTCTATCCCACTGCCTTACTTAAGGTCTTCAAGTTCTTTCACCAGCTTTATAAAATTCTTGGCAATCCAGCCCTCCTCTATACTGTTGTCTAAGTACAGCCATGCCTTATCCATGATGCAAAGTTTATGCCAGTGTCCAGTTATTCACAATATAAAATTAAGACATCTTCACAATTCAGCCACAGTTTCTCTCTCATCTTTCCCCTCTTTTTCCTTACATTGTCATCCCGGTAAATTCCTCTTGGTTGACACCCTGCCATTTCACAAGTCTGCCTTTCTCCTTCTTTCATTGGGCAATCATCTACCATATAAGAACCTATAAAGAAGCTCCTTCTTCTCTAAAGACTTCTTGGTCTTCGGAGATAGTTATCTCCTTCTCTGAACTTTGATAGCACTTTTATTTTAAACATTTCTACTTCAACCTGTAATACATGGTATTGCAATAGATCTATTTATGTCCCTGCCTCTCTGCACGACTGTGTATTATGCCTCTTATTCCCAGTCACTAGTAGAGTTTGGATTCAACGAGGCATTGCTGCCTGAACACATCTGTGAACATTTTCAGACTTATTGATTGATATGGAAAACTTTATGTGGATTTATGATTCTGTGACCTTTTGCAACTTATCTAACATATCAAAGTCAAAAAAGCCAAAAAATTTGGAAAGGAAAACACTGAACAGGATCACCTTGTGAAAGGTGCCTCTTATGCAGGCAGAAAAATTATGTTTGCATTCAAAACAGATCACCTTTAAAACATATTTACATTTCATTTGACTTCGCGTGGTCCCAGCCAATGAATAAAGAACAAAACACAAGTGGATGTGTATATAGAAGAGCTCGAAGTTGAAGCCCCCAGTAAATTTAATTTACTTAACATTTTAGTGTAACTATATATATGTATATTTTTAATTTAGGGAAAATTATTTATATGTACTGGTAGAAAGGGAAGGCAAATATTCAACTAAGGGTGATTCTACATGATTCATATTATCTCAATTGGAGAAAAATTATTTTCCTTTGAAAATACTATTTTTTTTCTCTTCAAACTTCAATATTCTGTAACTTCCAATGTGGATTTAAGTCTCATCTAATCCTTTGTGGAAAGTTTTCTTTTTTTGTTAAACTATCAATAACATATACAGCTAACTGACTGTAAATAGTAAAGAAGAAAGTAATTTCAACATTATTATTTAATTATTATTTTATGAGTAAAACTATTCCCTTTAATAAAGCATTGGGAATATTTTTAATTATTAAAACTATTTAAAATAATTTCTATCATGTTTAGAGGAGTAAAATATAACTATATACTGATGAAAAGAAAAAATCATTTTATTTTATTTTATTTTATTTTATTTTATTTCATTTTATTTTATTTTATTTGAGACAGAGTCTCCCACGGTCGCCTGGGCTGGAGTGCAGTGGCACGATCTTGGCTTACTGCAACCTCCCAGGTTCAAGTGATTCTCCTTGCCTCAGCCTCCCAAGTAGCTGGGATTACAGGCGCCCACGACCATGCCTGGCTAATTTTTTCGTATTTTAGTAGAGACGGGGTTTCACTATATTGGCCAGGCTGGTCTCAAATTCCTGACCTCATGGTCTGCCCAGCTCAGCCTCCCAAAGTGCTAGGATAATAATCTTACACTCTTTAAAGCAAAAACGTTTTGTTGATTCAATAATGAAAAACATTCTTCATTTCATGGAAAGAAAGCTGGAAAGTTAAATGGTAGAAAAAATTACTTTATTCATGGAAACATTTCAACTTTGCTATTTGGTGAGCCACAAAGGAAATTTGTTATACTGTTGTCATGTTTGTTATGAGTGCTTTCATCTGCTTGCTTATTTTTGGTTGAGATTAGGAGAGTTATCTAAAAAGCATTAAGGCAGGTATAAATGCATTTTTGTTTATGACTGTCATCTTTAGTAAGACATAAGATTTACTCTTCAATGTAGTGATTTTCATAGTTGTATTAAATAATATGATTTAATCATTCATTCATTACAAAATAAAATGTTATCAGCCAGAATGCTGAAATACCTGATAATGCAGCTCACTATTATTCAGATTAAATATATTATACTTCTCCAGGAAATATGGCATCATGTTCTCCAAAATGCACACGCAGAAAATCATTATAATATATTTTGCCTAGATGTTGGATATAAATTCGGTTCCTCAGTACTGCATTATGATTTATGTGGATTCATCTTGTTAACCATTTAGAGAACCAATTTTCATTCAACAGTATTTATGAAGCCGGACTCTTTGTTAGGGGATAGGGGTGATAGGTGGGGTAGAGAAAATTCAAACATCTGAGCTATAATAGTAAAAATAGTTACAAAAGGCCATTGTATTAAAATTTCAATCCTAAAAACAAGATCATATAAATATATTAAATGCTAGCATCATTTATTTTGCATTAAAATTAGCAGAGAGGAATAATTGTTTTTAAGCATTTTTACATCATAGTTTTGTCTATTTTTTTACATATACATGACATAGACACTAAAATCAATCAAAAAACATACCGTTCTCCTTGTTTTCCACCACTTTTGGGGTTCACAAAAACTAAAAGTGGGTGAGTACCAGGCACAGGAGTGACCTATAAGAAAAGTTATATACATGGAAAAATTATTAGGCCCATTATACATGAAGAAGACTCCTTGTTATTTCTAAATTATAAAATACCAATACGCAATTTCAATAATATTACTTTCCACAATGTGTGTGTGCATGTGTGAGTGTGTGCGTGTGTGTGTGTGTGGTGTGTTCAACAGGAAAACCTCCTCCACAAAGAAAGGCATGCCTATCTAGATAGAGGGCCGAGGGGAAGGCAGTCAGGAAGAGGGAATAACATTTGTAATTCCTGTAAGATAAAAAAGTTACGATTTTCAGACAGTAAGTGAACGAGCCAGAATACAGCAGAATTTGAGGAAAAAGGGATGAGAAGCAAAGAAAGAGATCAACTTATAGAGAGGCCTCCTTTTATGCAGGAGTCCTAATTGAGAGTTCTGAGGCATGTGTGGAATCCATCTTCCCAACCACCTGTGAACTGGAAAGAAACTCAGTAAGATCCTTTGAGGTCCCTTTTGGCCTAAGAGTCCTTATCTACACAATTTGTTCAGTGCTTTCTTTTCCTCCTTGCTGAATAGGTTGCTACTTAATCAAGTCTATTTGCTAAGTAGAGTCCATTAACTATTGACCTCTCTTTCAGGTAACACGAATTGACTCGACTATACGTCATGAGCTACTGCTTTCATCACAACTCAGCTCTCAGTTGAACAAGAAAGACAAAGTTTCTGTCCTAATGGAGCTTATATTATAGTGGAGAAATATACAATAAACAAATACATATTTAGCAATGAAACATGCCACGATGCGAAATAAAGCAGGTAAGGTGAGAGCACGTATTTTTGTGGGTAGAGTTGTTTTACGTAGTGTGGGAAAGGACAAGTGTTGTCTCTTACCTGATTCCAATGTTAAATAACAGACTTTTTAAAATAAAAGTATTCCTATTCAATGTAACCCTATGTAACTCCCATCTAAATACAGTTTGATGAAAAAAATTTAATAACAAAAGTATTCAGCTAATTGTGTCCTCTAAATACTAAATTGAACAGTTTTGGATCAATCTGCTTTTTTGAAAGTACATTCAAATTATCTTTACTGCAGTGTTATTTCTCCCCTAGAAAGTATTCTTAAATGTTTAATGAGACAATTAAAAACACTCATTATCATGCCCTTCCTTCCTGTCTGTTTAACAATATAAGTTAAAATATTCTACTAACATATTTTCCACCACTTCTTTAGTAAAATGGCATTTTTCTAATGAGAATAGGCAATGGGGAAATGTTAAAATCTCCACATTACCGAAGTGGGAAGATTGACTGAGATACTCGTAATTTTTCTATTCATATCCAACGAGCTCTCATTATAATTTACTGTGTCTGTTTCTATTTTACTTTCCATTGCAAAGAGGACAAAGTTTCTTTCTTCCTAATTTGTCTCCAATTCAGCTGGGAGAAGGATGAGCAGGAAAAACTTATGCACTAACTTCCCAGGTCTCCCCTGAACCAAATGTGTGCAATCAATTAATGTACATAAAGTGCCTATTATCTTTAAGCCATGGTGGCTGCGGATTGCAATCGGTACCCCTTCCTCCCATTAAAAACTAAAATCAAACAAACAACTATACCTAAAAACCTGTGTTCGGTTTTCTTTATTTCTCATCCTATTACAAATTGAAACTCCTAACGTTTTCATAAGCAAATATGCAATAATAAATAGATGTAGATTTTAGTTGACTTTTTAGTCAATTTGAACTGTTTCTACTGGTTTTTAAGTAGAAATGGGAATCTCAAAGTAAACAGATTTTTAAGCATGAGCAAAGTATTAACTCTGAACCCAAATACTCATTAGGATGAGTTTTCCTTTTCTCCCTAAAGTCAACATTCATTTTATAACTATATGAGATTATACAAAAATTCATGCTGAGTCCAATATATGGAATTATTTTCAAACTATGTTTTGAAATGTCTCTCAGAGATATTTAATTGTGAGAATATTTATAGACTATCACTATAAATTGTCAAGTAAAGGGGAATTAAAATTGTATTTTAAGTTATATACTGTTATGAACAAATAAATATCCCACTGGAATAGATTATAGTCTGTAAGGAATTTCAAAATAAAATACAAAATCTTGATGTAATTTTTAGGGGTAGTTAAATGGAGAAACAGATTAAATGTATTAGAAAAATCAGAGAATTTAAAGAATTTAGAGCAATGATGATATTCCACAAGTGGCAAAAGTTGAATATCCAATATGGATATACAGGAATAATATCAATCAATTAGCAACCATTATTTTACATAATACTTCTCTCATTATTGAGTATGAGTTCATTTTCAGACAGTCCTAACATATAAAGTATGAGATAAGTAAAATTGTGGATATTATCACATGTAGTCTTTCAATTAGTTAATTTGATCTGTTTGATTCCAGATTCTGGTTTTCAGAGAGGTCCATCAAATAAGAACTATCTTTGCATTGTATTGCAATGCAAAACATGTCTACTGACAAAATGAATATAAATCGTTTTCTTAGTTTCTGAAACTCAGTATATCTGATTTTGGTGAATAAACTTTTATGGAAATATCTTACATTAATATTTTTTAAATTTTACAGTAATATTTTAATTTTTTTGAAAAACTCTCAAATTTACAGAAAAGTTGCAATGACTCTCAATTAACTTTTTCCCTCAACCACTTGAGAGTAAGTTGCCAAAATTCTACTCCATCACTACCACTCCCATTTACATTAGTATTTCCTACATATAAAAACATTCTCTCATATATATGTATATATACACATATATATACATATATATAATATACATATATACATATATATATATATACACACACAATACAACCATCAATAACAGAAAACTAATATGATTTTGGACTAGTTTTGTGGAAAAAAACTATTATTGGGACAACTGATGAAACCTAAATTGGATATGAGGTACCAATGTAGTTAGGTACCAACGTTATATTCAAGCTTACTAATTCTCTTTTGGATTGTATCCAATCTGTCTATGAATTTAGAATTTTTACTTTCACAAAACAATTGTGAAATAATATGTAAAACTCAATTATTCTGAAAATACATTTGCTGCAATCCTAAAATATTGTGTCCTTTTTGTTATAGATTTTGGTGGAGTAGGAGGTGAAAGACAAAAACACAACTATGTCAAAAATTCTGTCAGCTGAAAACTATTCATTCTTTGAAGTACATATTTATACAGCATTTGAGATCATCTGAAGTAGAACAGCACATAGAACAGATAACATCCTAGCTGATTTGTTTAAAGGATGAAAGAACCCTCAACCTGCTCTCAATCTCCCATGACTCTTCCATTGTGCTTGAGGCCCTCTCTACAGAGCCCTGTGTCTTTTCAAAACAGTTAAACAATAATTGAGATACAGTAATATGGTTTCACACACACAAAAATACTGATGAAGACAGAAAGTGTCTAGGAAAGATTTTATAGCATCTGTGGTAGCTGAAATCTTGAAGAATGGTTATAAATTTGATGTGCAGGGCATTCCAGGAGACTGTTCACACTGGATTCTCCACCATACTGAATAGAATTCATCATGTAAAATCTTACTTAATCACATAAAGGGGCAGTTAAAAACAGTACATTTAAAGAGCATGATTTTAGAGTTACACTGGTTTTGGATCCCAGTTCAATCACTTCTCTCTATATACACACTCTGTCCTTTAATGATCTCATCTTATCTGATGGCTGCCATCAATGCCTTTCACTCCCAAATTCATGTCTGCCTTTTCTTCTAATTTCTAGGTTCACATATTGGTCTACCTAATTGATATTTTTATTTGGATATCTAACAGCAGCAGAAATTTCCCTCTAAACATTCATAAAGGTGCTCCCCTATCTCAGTCAATGGCAATTTCATCATTTCAGTTGCATGGTCCAAACTATTAATATCTTGGAGAAGTTCCTGATTCCTCACTTTTCTCATAAACCCTGTAGTCAATTCATCAGCATATCTTTTGCTCATTCCTCAAAATATATGTAGAATCCCATCACATCTCTCTACTTCCACTGCTCCATCCTAATAAGCCTACGTCCTATAACCCCTGAATAACTTCAACAGTAATCTACTGGACTCTTGGCTCCCCAACAATCTAATCTTTATAAGAGTAAGCCTTTTAAAATACCATTCAATCATGTCACTCCTCTGCTTATCTTTCCCACCAATATCTTCTCATCACACTCAGATCAAAAGCCAGTCTTTATTGAAGCCTTCAAGCCTTTAAAAATTCTAGCCCCTGTTACTTCTCTGAATTACTTGCTACCACTTTCCATCTTGCCCACCCTACTCCAACTACAGTTCTTACTGACCCTAGGCATATACTTACCTTAGGGTTGTCCATTCCCCATATATCCAAATGACCAACTGCTTCATCTCTTTTAAGTCTTTACCCAAATATCACTTTATTAATGGGGCCTAAACTAGCCATTGTTCTTAAAATTATAGACAATTCCGACTCTTAACCCTGATCTTTCTTATCTTACTCAGCTCTATTTTTACATCATTTATTATCTACCATTTTATGTATATGGAGATACTCAGTTTAAAGGTTGCTATAATGCTCAAAACTATAGAGTAATAATTCTGGGTTTACATTGAGAGTTAGAATGTCAATGAAGTGCTAAGTATGAAACAGTCAACAGGGTTAAGAATTCTAAAATGAGCAAAGGACATACACACACACACACGTACACACACATACATCAAAGAAAGTGAATTGATTATATAGAGATAATTAATTTAATATACATATATACTATACAGTTACATTTAGTGCATGGGTGCATGGTTTATAGTCTTGGTGATTACAAGAATAAGATATTACAAATAAGGAAGATAAAATAAAGAGGCAGTTTTGTGAGGAAAGACACTGGTTCAGTTTTAGATATTTAATCATAAAGGTCCTCCTTTCTTTCTTGTGCTAAAAGTGTTACAAACTAGATTCGTTACTTCTTAAATGACCCTTTTATTTGGAAATGTTTCTCAAAGAATATTTAGGAACAAGATAACTTCAACATAAACACAGTTTAAAACAATTGTTCTGTTTTTCTCCTTATTTCTTCACATGTGGGAGAGCCATCTGTAATTTTATATCTCTTGCATGGTAAGAAGTCGCAGTTTCAATTACATTTGATCATATGTATTAAGTGTAAACCTATGGTGTGAGCGATGACAAAGACAGAGTGCCTAACCACCTCTATTTGAAGTCCCCTAGGACTTGGGTTAATTAATGAGACTCATCCTAAGGTTATACATGATCTATTACTTCCTCTAATTAGAAATAATAATCCTGATCATTATGCTGGTTAGCTGGAAAGAAATAAGATGAATGTGCTTAACTATGATTAATAGTCTTCTTTAAGCAGTGTAGATCTCTTCTGTCACTGAAGTTATATGCAAACTGGGCTGCAACTCAATGCTTTTTAATGATACATATTTTTTAAAGCTCATGGAAAAAATTAACTTTATGGTAGATCTTTTTGCCTTTCTTGATAATAAACAAACATTTTGGTATTTTAAAATTGATAAATAAAACACAAAATTACTATTTTTTCATTTTGCATATAATAGCTATCCAGAACTTTATTCTTTTATTTTTTTTCTCCAAAACTATGTGGCTATATATGTGTATTCTATTTTGGTCCTTTCTGCTGAGGTACAACAGACTTTTGCACATGATTATATACCAACTTTTTTTAATTCAAAAAATTATTACTACACATATGGTATTTTTTTAACTGGTGTTTTGTTAGGTCTGATTTCTATACTTGTCCCACTCACAATTTTAGCTGACACTTTTATATGCCAAAGAAAGTTATAAAAAGTTATTATCTGGTTAGAGAGATGAAACACATCCACAAAGAATGTTAATCATCTAAGATTTTTAATGTGACTAATTTAGCTGTAATAAGGTCGAATATTTCAGATTATTTTAAAATAGAAAATAAAATCAAACATATTACTATGTAGGTTTAAAACCTTTAAAACACTGCATGTACTATTTAATTTTGGTTTTGATGTCTGGGCAAATTGAGGTATGATTATGAAAATCTTGGAAAACTGAGATTAGAGGAGTTAAAATTCTGTTGCATACATAAATTGTATCTCAAAGCCTGCAGCAATATAAAAGTACACAGAAGAACAAGATGTTCAGAACTTTAGCAGTTACATACATGTTAAAAAATTTTAAGCAAAGAGACAGGGTGTCTTGGGAGTGAAACACATAAACTCTAGTCAGATGGTCTTCATTCAAACCTTGGTTTTACCACTGACTGTGTCCTTGGGGAAGTTATCTTACTTCTGAACATCAACATGATTTTGAAAATGATGATAATAATGGTATTGATCTCATATGTTTATTGAGAGAATTAAACAAGCTAATATGTATAAAATACCATCATAATGCTTAAGCTATCCTATTTAACAAATGATATATGCTTCCCATCTGTGATGAGAAGTGTGTGCCTAGTCATGTGAAATACAATTAGATTTCAGAATTAGGCTTCCCTTTCATTAATTTCATTCCAGGAACCCAGAGTAGCTGAATATTTAAACTTATCAACATTAGGCATCCACGTATTGAATTAAAATGTTGATTTTTTTCAATAAAAATTTTATAGGATAATTTAATAAATTTTTTTGCTAATAAAATTGTGGATAGATTTTATATTTCATAGCTCCTATGAAATTTCTAAACATATGGATATGAGTTCCAAAATGTACATCTTGATTTACTTTTTTATAATTAAATTTTTTGTTCTCTAATATATAACAATTTTATTATTCAGAATTCCCTCCTTTTATATTTGAGTTTAATAATTTATGAAAAATTTTCTATTCACAATGGATTTTTAGATAAAAAACAAACAGTAACTTAGTTATCAATATTTAATAAATTATTATTAAATTTTAATGACATTAAAGATGATAAAGAAGCAAGCATTTAGGCATCTACTCTGTGCCCTGAACTGTGCTCTCATATTGAAAAATACAAAAGACATAATCTATAGTATCAGAAATAAAATAAGAAATAAAAAAAGATGATAGAAAATCAAATATAATGAATGCAAGTGTGTGACATACTGTTTGTATGTTAAATTGTTGGTAAATATTCCCAGAGAATGTGAAACTTGAAGTATAGGCAGTTGGAACACAAAAACATAAGTAGAAAAACATACTTAAATCCACAATTTCATAAATTAAGCCAACGTTATTGACCATTTTTCTGTTGAAGTAAGAAATACAGGTAAAAAATAGAGGTAAGTAAATGTTATACATTCACCCCATACAATGTCTTAAAATGTTATTCTTGATGCCACAGGCCGTAAAGATAACTTACACGTTTTTATATAATAGTATTAAAAAATGACTACCTGTGTTTATTTAACCTAGATATATATTTGAGGTTTAAATTTTGACTTAAATTTTTGACTTAAAAATTTGAAAGGTAGAAATATATTACAAAAAATGCTTTATTATTAAAAAATATTTATTTAAAAAAATGCATTCAGAGTTCATTTTCTTCTTTCCTAAAGTCTTTTTTGCTATCAAAGTGACTCTTCATATCATACCCATACTAAATATAAATATATAGAGAGATATAAAGTATACCTGTAAATAAATAACACATATGTATTTAATAAGTGTGTATATTTAGCAATAATTTGCAAATCTTTCAAAAGATCTCTTGCCAATTTGAGTTTAAATGGAGATAAAATCATAAATGATTAATTTAACCAGAATGTTACTCTGTCAATCAACCGTAAGACTGACATCTTGATAAATTAATAAAGATCTTTCTGAAAGAGTCTACTAAGCTAATATGCAGATTAAACAAATGTGTTGATAGCTGAACATATGCCCCTTTAGAGCCTAGAAGTATCAAATATGAAACCTACTAAAATTTTGATTTAAAAAATCATACCTGCAGGCCTTGTCCATCTACAGTAACAGAGTTGGCTCTTTGCATTTTATTCTTGTCAATCACTTTGTTTGGCTGCTGGGAACCACTCTTTTCCTTTTTCACTGTTGATTGTCTTTCCTGTAAAAAAGAAAATTTTGATAAAAATAAAAATTAGGAAAATAACATAATAAAATGTTAAGTTGTTTTTACTAATAGAAGAGTTTCATGGTTACAAACACAGCCTCAACTTTCTAATTTGAAGTTCCTAGTGAATAATATGAAAGCTGTTGTATTCAACTGGCTCAATATATATGATAGCTTCATGATCGAACCACCATTTAAAGAAATAATGAGAAAGAATACCAAATTGTATTATCCCTATGTGCCCAATTATGACTCTTTATCAAAAGTTACTAATGATTACTAAAGTTGATTATTTTCATAAGTAATGATACAGATAAAGGGTATAGGATTATAATTTAAAGAATGTGGTATTGAGTACTAAGAAAAGCTTATAAATACCTGCAATATTGAAAATTATTTTTAATTGCATGATGGACTTTTAAGCTACTATTTATATCAAAAATAGCATATATCTTAAAACTGACATTCCATCCCAGCTAATTACTTTGTTCCTCATAGTAAAAAAATTTCTTTTAGGAGTTGCCTGCTCCCTGTTTCTATTTCCTCTCTTTTCACTCTCTCTTAACACAACCCAATCAACTTGTATCACCATTACTCCACCAAACTATCTTTTATTAAAATCACCAATGACCGTCTCAGTTTCACATCTAATGATCAGTCTTCATCTTCTCAAATCTTTCAGCAGCATCTGACAGAATTGATCTCTTCTTACTCTTTGAAAACTTGCCTCATGTGGCTTCCAGGACACTTCTTTCTCTGAGCTCTCTTCTTCCTTCACAACTTTGCCCTCATAGTCTCTTTTGCCCATTGCTTCTCCAGCTTTGCCACCTGTAAGACTCAGCCTCTTCCTTGCACCTCTCATCTTCTCTATCTACCCTCACTCCCTAGGTAACTTCATTCATTCCCACAACTTTCAATTTCATTTTTATGAAGATTTCTAAATGTATAATTCTTGTTCTGATTTCTACCTGAGCCTTAATTTCCACATGCAGATGCTGTTTCTGTATGTCCACATGAAGGCCTAAAGCACAACATTGTAAAATGTCCAAGATTAGTTTTAAAATTTCCTGCCTACTCTGTCCCTAGAAAATAAATCTCAAACTGGATGACAACTCACCACCTGCCTCATTATATGGCTTAAACAGCCATTATCTTTTTTTGCTTGGATTATTGTAACTATCACCTAATGAATCATCCTACTTCCATTTTTGTCTCCCTACACTCAGTTCTCTACACAAAAGCCAAACTCATCCCTTTTTTTTACCCTACTCCAGCTGCACTGGCTTCCTCATTGTTCCTTGATCATAACAATCATGCTTTAAATTCAGAGCTCTTGCAATCATTCTGCAGTCTGCTGGAAAACTTGCCACTGCACATTTGTGGGCCTTGGTCCTGACTTCAGGATGTGGTCAAATGTCAGAGAAGTTTCTCTAGTCCCTTGAGCCTCCTTTTAAAACATCAATTATTACAACCTAAAGTATTATTTATTTGATTTGTTTAATTGTCTGCATTCTTTCATCTTAATCAAAGTTCCATAAGCAAAACAACTTTCTTTGTGTCACTGGTCTATATCAGATCCTAAATCAGTGACTAACAAAAGTCAGGATAAATGAAGAAATAAATGAAAACTTTTTTGAAAAGTTTTCTAAGTTCTTGAAGCAACTGTTGAGAAGGATTCTTAGGGATTTTAGGCTTAATGTGAAAAATTGTCCTAATTGATTGGCAATGCATGCCATGGGTGCTTAAGTGCTTTAGTGCCACACATTTCCTATCACTTACTCAGCTATATATATTTCCTAGTTCCTATATTTGCTTGTTAGAGTACCATTTCAATTTCTGTAATTTAGAAAGATAGGTTTTTATTTGTGCAAATGTATGGGGTAACTGAGAAATGTTTTACATGTAAAGGGTATTTAGAGTGATCATTGCCCAAGTACAATACATTTATTAAGTATAATCACCCTTCTCTGCTATCAAGCATTGAATTTATTCCTAGAAAGACATTTTTAAATAGCTTTGAAAGTAAAGCTGTTTTTAAATATATTAGGGCTAGATGGATCAGAAATCGTCTCTGACTAAAATAAATGCTAATCCATATAGTCCATTTACCTTGCAATTCCATGGTGCAAAAACACTGAATATATTTTGTGTGTGGCTGAAAATGGATGCCATAATAGGATTCCTGAAATTCAAGTCGTTTGGAAAGTGATGTGCTTTCATATAAGCATAATTTCTGGCAAAAATATTGATTTTTAAAAGAAAGTTCCTTCTTTTTAAGTTTGCAAATTATAATTTTATTCATCGATAGTTAAATGGCATAATGTATATAGGAGTGAATTATTAGATGAGGTTTGGAATCAGAATGCCTGAGTTGAATCTCATCTCTACTACCTAAGTATTATGTAACCTAGAGGGTTTATGCGTTGGCAAAATGGAGATAGTGATACCTATTTCTCAGAGTTGTGTAAGGTTTAATAGAAAATGTATAGTCTGTAATATTGTCACTACATTAAAGTATGTATTCAATATAACAGTTACTATGAATGATGTAAAATAGTTGTGGTTGCCTTTTTGGGTACTCATCAACACTGTTTTTATATTTCCAAATGTGTGTGTATATGAAAAAACATTCAGTGGTTACATCAGGAACATATTTAAAATTTAAAAGTTCAACGCTTATATTTGAAAATGCATAGCTTGTGTTAGCTGTTCAAAAACTTAATGCTGTTGGTGAGTGTGGAAATAATTTACTCCAGCATTCTTGCATGCACATATATAAAACATGGCATCAATATTTTGTAAAAATCTGCAATGTGAAAGATATACCTTAATACAGTTATTCTTCCTAATTATCCAACAATTGTTGTTTGGCATTCAATTTATAAAATGCTTACACTTGAAGAATTAAATAAAATTCAATTTGATTAGTTACAATGGAACTGGGAATTTGCACCAGATTATATATTTATGTTTTAATGGAAATTTAAGACATGCAAGTATATGTTTTTAAAGAGCTATGAAACCATCTATTAATATGACTTTACTCTTGGCCACACGTATAGCTAGGGAAGTTCTTGTGTTCTAAGAACCTCCAAATGGCAGAGATAGCAGTTGATTAAATGGCATCATGTCCCTCCAAGTAGTCACCCCCCTAAGTAAGTTGGGCAGGAGACTAAACAATTGCTTTAGTGTAAACAATCAGAAATAATACAAACAGGCTGCATGTGGTGGCTCACACCTGTAATCCCAGCATTTTGGGAGGCTGAAGCAGGCAGATCGCTGGAGCCCAGGAGTTCAAGACCAGCTTGGGCAACATGGTGAGACCCTGTCGCTACTAAAAACGCAAAAATATAGTCGGGCATGGTGGTGGACACCTGTGGTCCCAGTTATTCTGGAAGCTGAAGTGGGAGGATCACTTGAGTCTGGGGATGGAGGTTGCAGTGAGCCAAGATTGTACCACTGAACTCCATCCTGAGAGACAGAGTGAGACTCTGTCTCAATAAATAAACAAATATATAAATAAAAACAAATTTTAAAACCCTAAGTTGAGTTTTCAACTTATGAGATTTCATTTATGAAATCCAGAATTATGAGAAAGAGGTATATAAGAAGTTAATTTTTAAATCCTCAGTGTATCCATCTGTCTGTGTATTTTATTATAGTATCTAATACTAAAATGGTAAGCATTCATTTAAACACAAACACACAGACACACGCATCAAGAAAACCAAGTGATTTCTTTGGGGAAAAATGCAAATGTGTGGAATTTGTGCAATTAATCCAGTCTAAAATCTTAAAAACAGGAAAGCCTCATCACTATTTAATTTTTCTTCTATTTCCATTGAGAAAATTGTCTCTCCTTTTTATATGAGGGACAGGAAGGGGGAGGCAACTGTATCCTCAAAAAATTTCCTGTCCACCAGGTTTCACTAGCTTTTTTGGGAAGGTAAATTGACCCTGACTGGCAGACCTCTATTATGATATTTATGAGAGTTAATTACCAATGTTGAAGTTATTGAAAAGTTTCAGAAAGAGCTCACCAATCTTAGGTTGCACAATCATTCAGGATAAAATTGCTCTCTGATAATAGGGGACAGTGTTTGCCATTTAACCTTCAGTTTCTTTCTTTAAGTTTTGGGGCTCTAAACCACAAAATAAATTACATTGTTGTAATTAAGGCAAATTTCCTTCTGCCAGATAAATCATCCTAGATATACAAAGAGTTGGAAAATTGTTGCTTTAATCAATAGAAATTATTCAAACACTGAAAAGAGCTACTCTAACTAAAAAAAGTCATGAAAGAAAATAGAACATATAACTACAAAATATAAAATACAGTTATTGATATTTGAGCATTTTCAAATATCAACCATTTGTGTTTGCTATGTAGACATTTTAAATATAGAATTCAGTGTTTTGTGATCCGTAGACTCCACAAGTAGCACAACAGATCTTAACTGGGGAATATATTGTATTAGAATTCCAAAAGAATAACCATCATCATAAACAGAGAAGAAAAGCCAAAAAGACCATTCACAGAAAATAGAAAGATGAAATAAATAAAATAAAAAGACCTCACTTTATATATGTGCTCTAAAAAAAAATCTTTGTCTACATCATGCTGATTCTCAGAGGTAGAATATTTGTACACTGGTGAAAACTGCTTTCACAAAAGGGTTGTTTACCACAATACTTAAGCCTGCTGTTATCGATCGCTGGCAAACTGCAAGCAGCAAGTGATGATTACCTCAAGAACAGGGTTTTCTTCTTTTTGTCCAATCTCAGCATGAGAAACTGGCAGCAGCAAAGCACCTCCACTGGTACAAAGCTACAAAGGCGAGTGCTTTCCTGCCAACAGCATCCATCACTTGTATAGTAGAACTTACTTTCCCTGCTACTACTGCACAACTTGCCTGAATGGAGATTTAGTCCTTTCTGCCACTGGAGCTAGGCCACATGAATTTTCCAGAAACCCTAGAGTTTTTAACCCAAGGTATCATATAGATTCACAGCAGTTAAGATCTCTCTGATGCAGAAATGTTACCACATTCAGCGGGGCTTACGAAGGTTCGGTCTGAGACATCAACTTACTAACAAACTGCAAAGCTGCACCTTTAGTCAATATGGACTGAATGTGGGATTTGAACATTTTAGTGGTTGAAGGAAACAAATTCATTTCAAAAATGATGAAGGCTCTAAATCTATTAGTAATCTTTGGAAATTGCAGCAAAACTATTTGTTGACTAGAAAAAACAGTTTTGATTGTTTTTAATTATAAAGTTTTAAACATAAATATAATAAACGATATAAGGTCTAAAGATTTTTATTTCTTTTAAAGTTAGTTAAGTAAGTACTTTTAAAAAAGGCAAAAACAACTTTTTGTAAAGGCAAAAGTATGAGTTTAGAAGCCAAATTGCAGCTTTGTCTTTTATTTCTGTGTAAGCTTGGGCAAGTTATTTACCATTGCTATGTTACCATTTATTTTAACTATAAATTGGAAAGCTTATGTTAGAAAAAAGTAAGAAAATTTAGATAAAAGTACTGACATAAAACAGGCACTCAGTAAAAGGCAATGATTTTAAAGTATAGATAAAAATTTTATTTATTTTATTATTAAGTTAATCACAGGTATACTTCTTGGTCATAGCAGTAAAAGGTAAGTGTTGTAAGAAGTATGATTTATTTAACATCCTGTACTTTATTTGCCCACTAAGTCACCATAGCTGAGAATAATTGCTGTGGTGATTTGGGTGGTGTCTTTTTGGGAGACAGGGGGCAACAAAACAGACAAAATGACAACTGGTCTTAAAGTACCTGGGGGTGTTAGTCACTTCCTACACTTGAAGGTACACTTGGTGACTTGATCCATAAGTCCCGGTTTTCACACATTACACATGAAGTTCATATTTTCTCCTAGGATCATTTTATCCTGGGTATAAAACACTTACAAGATTTCTGTTAAGGAAATTCTTATTGGAGGGAATGAAATTTAGGAATAAGAGGGTCTATGCCAAAATAATTCAATTTTGGCTATGTGCTAGTACATGGCAGCACCATTATAAAATAATGTGTGTATGTCTGTGTCTGTGTGTGTGTGTGTGTGTGTGTGTAGTATACACACACATATATGTATGTGTATACTTTATATACAAAAGAAGACTTTGGGCTAGGCGCGGTGGCTCACACCTGTAATCTCAGCACTTTGGGGGGCTGAGGACGGCAGATCACGAGGTCAGGAGTTCGAGACCAGCCTGGCCAACATGGTGAAACCTCATCTCTACTAAAAATACAAAAAATCAGCCGGGCGTGGTCGCGTGCACCTACGATCCCAGCTACTTCGGCAGCTGAAGCAGGAGAATCGCTTGAACCCGTGAGACAGAGACTGCAGTGAGCCGAGATCGTGCCACTGTACTCCAGCCTGGGAGACAGAGTGAGACCTTGTCTCAAAAAAACAAAAACAAAAAAAACAAAAAAAACCAGACTTTGTAACCAACCTCAACATTCCTCTTTCTCCAATCCCTTTGTAAACCATACTGACTGTCATCCACTGTAAACTGAAAGTAAATACCAGGAGGCAGCTCTCTTATGCTCACACTCATTGTCTCTTTCTACCACCTAAGCTAAATGCTCAACACAGTGACTTATTAGCCCTCAATCTGTTTATGCCAGTTCTAAGTAAAACTTACCTTGTAATTGTAACTGTGTAATTTAATTATTACTCAAATCATTGAATTTTGAATACAAAATGAAAGAGTCATCTTTATAAAAAATAACCTGCAAGCTTTAGAAAGACAAAATAACACAAGTTATGTGTGTGTGTGTGTGTGTGTGTGTGTGTGTGTGGTGTGTATGAGGAGTGGTCAAATTAAGTTTAGAGAGAACAACTGTGCAAGCTTTGGGTATTAATAATAAAAATAGTGAGTATTTTTACACTCAGATTTCTTCACAGATGTTCTTGAGTTTTTGTTATACTTTAAAAGAATTGAAACTATTATAGGTGATAAGCTTGTGATATATACAAGAAAGGCAAGATACCATTTCCGATTAGAAGATCTGTCCTCATAGAAAAGCCCTTAATCTTCAAAAATATAGCCAATGAATATAAATGTACATATTTTAAGTTAAACATGTAATGTATGTATATATCTTTCTATATGTTCTCCCACATATACTTTAACCACATTTTCCGTTAACCAAGGAGCAACTGTTCCTGATGGCAGAACATAAGGTTTCTTGTCTTTCTGTGTGTATATATGTGTATTCACACACTCAGCCATGCATATATCCTTGCATGGGCTCAAGGAAATTTTTGGAACAACAAAGTTGAAAAATCTTATATAATGACTTTGAGGGATACTGGAAAGTTTAAGTTAATGTAAACCAATATATAGTGCCAGAAAAAAATAACTATAGGAAGACTTTTAAAAACTTCATATCAAAATAAAGACTTTTTTCCTGCAAATTAAAAAAATATATAAAACCAAAAATTTGGATCTATTTACTCAATCTATATGACACAAATTATATAACTGAATACATGGGGATGCTTTGGAGATTAACAGATCTAAAGAGAAAAGTTTAGATCTCAAATGCAATGCCTATATTTGCTTGATTGGGCTGGTAATCGGGGCAGAAACAAACTCAAGAACCTGAGGATGCAAAATTAATTCTCTCACACTTAAATAACCCAATGAAATAATAAACTGTCCTAATACTTTTGTCACTTGAGTGTGTAATTTAGCATCTCTATTTTAAAATAATAATTGTGATAATAATGTCACCAACTCACTTAAAGAATATAAAATCAGTTTAACATTTTCTTAGATTAGAAACATTATATTTAAGTGTATGTCCAAGTATTTTTGAGTATGTCTCTGGTTAAAAATGAGAACTTTTTTTTTAATTTAACGAAGAGGTCTACACTGATTAAAAAGCCATTTTTGGTGGGGAGAAAAGAGCAGTTATTACACTTTTTTACAAACATGTTATCCTCTAAATAAATTCATAATCTTATGTAGCATTCATATAAGCAATACTTTCTAAAATAAGCAGATTTTAATTACAATTTTAGGGAAACAATACCATTTGGGCATTTCCTATAGAGATAATAACAATTGAATTGGATATTGTCACAGAACAATGTGGAGGCTTTGCATCATCAATGCAAAGGTAAAGCAAAAATGTTACTGAAAATAATGTTGTGGCAATGCTTACATTTGTTTTCAAAACAAAAGCCATTTATTCTGACTATATTTTATTCTGATGTTTCTCTATACAATGGCATGGGCTAGGTGATTAATGCTGCATTCATTTGAAAGTGATGGGCACTTCAAAGTAAGCAAGAGTCCCTCAACATACTGCCATTGAAACTTATATTTTGATGGCTCAAAGAATAAATTCTTTTGGATTTCCAGCAATGTATCTACATTTTAACGTGAAAAAATGGGAGTGGCACTATTTTTCTATGTAGTAAAAACTCTTTGTAAAGTAACCTTTATTTTTCTCTGTGAAGTCTAGGTCACATAACTTCTTGTTTTCTTAATGCTTATCACAAATATAGATAGAAAATTCTTCAAGTCTATCCCATCACTGAAAATATGAAAACCACCACTTCCAATTAGCAGAATATGAAAAAATAAAATATAACATGCTGGTATTCAAATGTCACTGAGCCAGCGCAAAATGTTCTTTACAGCAATACAAGATGTATAATGACCTATAATTTTAAGTGTGAAAACCTGTTTTTGCTTACGCACCTCAGGAACTGAAACTCCTGAAGTGGGCAGAGTCTGCTGAAAAAGAGAAGTTCATATGAAAGCTGAAAAAGAGTCAAACTCACAACAAATCAGTGAAGTTTCTCATATCATTACATGCCTGTGAAATAAATGAGTAAATTAAAAATACATTTCCTTGGTATAATTTTACTGCTTCCTTGAATTAAATAATTAAATATCTTTTCATTGAATAAGAAATGATCTAACACAGAGTGGGTTAGGTTGTGAAATTATTTATCCAAAACACAACTTCATCTACCCAAAGCATGCTGATCAACATCTTTGGTCAGCTTTAGCTCCAAGTTCCATTCTCTTTAATAAATAATTTCCACTAAGTTTTTTTAACTTGCCCCTTTACCCATCCCAATTTTCATTTTGAAGTCCAACTCTCATTCTTTCCTAAAAATACTGTGTCTTTTGAACATAGACATAGCTTATGATGTTCATTTTGTTTTGTGATACTCTGGAAATAAGAAAACATATTCCATTAATACCAGTAAAAGAATAAAAACTATAATTAAATAAGTAGCAAAAATTTTACTTGAGAGTAATTTTTTTAAGATGGGGTTAAATACATTGACATTAGTCTTCACAACTGTATTTTCCATTATCTACCACTACTACCCACTTTGTAGTTCATATTGGAAAGCCTTTTTTTTTTGACAAGAAATGATAAAAGGTCACTGAATTCCAAAAGCCTGCATTCTATGGAAATGAGAACATAAAATACAAATTTGGATAATTAGTTGACAAATCACACACACAATACTAGATAAAGTTTCCCCATGCTGGAACGGGAGAAGAAAAGTTGGATGGGATGCCAGGAGTTCTTAGATATTTGTGTGTCCCTGAAAAGAAGGAGGTAGTCAGAATTCCCTTTTCTTCCCTAGATACGAGCTATCTGAGGGAGGGTCTGGGCAGTGCTAGATCACCAAGATGGGTATGAAAAATCTGAGAGTCCAGATATTATTATAGTCCCTTACCCAGGAGAACTTTAGAAAGGCAGCAAGAACCAAAAGAAAAAAAAAATAGCTGAATCTGAGATGGGTAAAACCTGACACCCTCACAGCTGTGCAGAATAGAGATGGACTAAAAGCATTCAGTGCACTCAAAAGTGACACAGAAGGAGAAGAAGAGGTCTAGCACAGCCCCACAGAAAATTAAGGTGTTCAGGAATACAGCTCTATTTGGAAGATATTTCCATAATGTAAATAGAAAGTACTGTAGCTGCAGATTTCTAGTCAAAAGAAGCCATGAAGTGGAAGAGTATGAGCTCTGGCCAACTATCCATTCCACAGGTGAATCTAATGGAAGTAATTATTGTTGTTTTGAAGATGAATTGACAGTAGGTTTGGTAGAGCCTTTACTGAAAACTTCCTGATTTCAGTAACATTCTTGACTTCTGAGTCCAAATCAGTCTACATAACACCAGGGACAATGAATATTTGTGCTAGTTTCTCTCTGGGTCAGTTCAAAGATATTTGCCAACCTTATTATCATTCTTTCTTAGCTTCGGGTTGAAGCTTAAGGTCTGAATAAAATTGCAAGACATGGATATAGTCCTTCCATCTTTATCATAATATATACAAGTTTGTTCTTCAAATTCAGGTCAGGAATGTAATCCTATGGATCCTTATCCCATTCTGTGCCATGGACCCAGGAAACTCTCAGAGACTCTCAAGCAACCAAAATAAGAGACTTCAATCAGCCTCCAGAGCCTGAGTCAGAGATGCCTTTTACCTTAGAAGAGTGTATGCTTACTATGCATACATTTGCAGAGAGCAGGCACTGGAAAGCCAAGTGAAAAGATTATGGCTGTCTAAATGGTTCAGAATAACAACCAAATGCAATTCAAGAGCTTCAGATAGATCCTGGTCCACTTTCACATTTACCATGCCCAAAAAGTAAATAAATATAAGCAACAGAAGGCATTTTGGGGATAACTGTAGACACTTGAATATGGACAAGATAATGACTGATATTATGGAATCATTGTTGATTTTCTTAGGTGAGAGTATAATAATGTCATTAGGTAGAAAATTGTCCTTAGTCTTAGAAGGTGCTTGCTGAAATATTTAGTGATGTGGTGTTATGCTATGTGCAGCTTACTTTCAAAAGCTTCAGCTTTATATATATATACACATACATATATATTTATATATAAAGAAGTATATATAAAGAAATTATGGCAATATAATAGCAATTATTGAATATATGTGGAAAATATATTGGATTTTTTTATTGTTAGTGAATATTTTCTAATAAAATTTGAGAGAAGAAAGTTCTTTCTACCTCTTCATTATATCCTTTAATACCTAAAAGTGTGTAAAAATGTTTCTACAATGAAATAAAAATATGTACATTATCTCAGTGAAAACTATGAAGTTGCTAGAAGGTTGGGAGAGAAGTCATAGGAGTGGGTAGGAGAGAAATAAGGAGCACTATTTTCATGGAAACAGAGTTCTCATTTAAGATGAGTAAATAGAGGTAAGTTTCTAGGCTGCTGGGAAAGAGGAACAGAGAAAGAGGGGGAAATGTTAAAGATAAATGAAAAACAAGGCTTTTTTGAAAAAGCAATATTTCAATTAGAGCAGAAGCCCTTATTGACAGGCATCGCACTTTTCCAAATGTGTTCCTTTTGGGTCTCAAATGCAGAAACCCACAGCGGCCAAAAGATAATACAAATAGGTAAAACAGGTCCGATGTTGCAAAGGTAAAGACTGTGCCATGCTGGATAATAATCCTCCCATTTGAAGTTATCCAAAAAAGAAAAAGAAAAGACACTGTGGTATGAAATTGAAACCTAGCTACCACTTGGCAATTAATTGGCAACTCGTGGATAACATACTTGAAGTCTTCCTCTTTCTCAGAGCAGCAGGGATATGAGATATCTACTGATAGAGAGCAAGTGAGGTTGGCAGAGAGGTGGTACAATGAAAAAGGTAATGAAACAGAGGTTTGTCACTTCTTTTCTGAAAATAAAAAAGCAGTTTGCTAAGGATGAGTAGCAGGATCAACCAACACTGATGACCCAGCTGGAGCTAGAAGTTTTAAATATGTAAGAGAGAAAGCCACCAGCCCTAAGAATTTTCTTATGCAACACTCAGCCTTCTGAGAGCAACACTAGAAATTTACTCCAAGAATAAGAGTGACAAAACCAACATATATCTAACCTCATTTACAATCAAAATGTGTGAAGAGTTATATATTAAATGTACATGCCCATCAGTAGTTTATTCCTGTTACAATGAGCAAACCATGGTACTTAGATCTAAAAGAAAAGTAGAAACTTATTAGAAAATAAATTTAGCTATCGTATCACTTCTTTTTTTACTCTCCTGTACTTAATTTTTAAATATCAAAGATGAGCAGAGTAAATGTTTTGGTTTTTTTGAAAATCATCATGAGTGCATGATTCTAAATGTAATATATTTTTAATCAGAATTAATACAGAAATTGTATATTTTTATTTAATCCAATGTGAGGTGTGACTACAGAGGAATGTGACTAATTTTATTTGATCAGTATCTTTTTAATATTAAATAGAATACACAGTACAGATAATTAGTTTAAAAGATGCATTTGCCTTCAGGGCACTTATTAAGTTCAATTTAATATCAAAGAATTTTTTAAAATTCTATTATTCTTAAGTATTAGGATATCTCTTGTCTTCATATTTTCTAATGTGTAATCATTTTAAATTGACAATTTAATCCAAATTGTCATAGGACAAAGAAAAATCTTTGGTGGAGATTATTGGAGGTTTGACTTAGTTAAGATATAATGAGAGCACAGTACTCACATTAAAAGGGTCATTAGTTATTTCAGGCTAAAGGAAAACTTTAAAAATGATACCTTATACCTACATAAGAACATTTATATTTTTATATATATATTTTACATTTATATATTTTTCATGTTTGCTATCTTGCCTCATTTAATACTCCCACTGAAACAAGATACTTTATCTTTCAGGTTGGGAAGCTGAAAATCAGAGAGCTTAGATGCCTAACCCAGGAAAACAAAGTTAGTGACAGAATATTGCTTCCCTAACCCAGGCTCTATTTATTCAAATAACAGTAGTTGCAAGAGGAGATTTTTAAAAATTACTATTTTTAGCCTTGCCTTCATTTTTTAAGTGGTTTGGAAATAAAATTCTTTTAAAATATTGATGAAGAATGAAAAATATTTAGAAATCACTATATCTACAAAGTGATACACACACACACACACACACACACACATACACTTGTTTTGCCTGAAAAACTGGCTTGAATAATGTGAATTAATTTAACACAATAACTTCCAGTGTAGTAGTTAAAGTGTTCCAAACAAAACTATTTTAAATAACTTTTTTTCCTTCATATACAATTGGATATCTCTGGCATCAAAAAAGTAGTAAGAGACAGAGAAAAAAAACTAGGGTAAGGTAAAGAAAAATTGTCTTCATAAAATGACACTTTGTCTTAGCTGGACAGGTAAAGTTGTTCTCTCAAACAAGATAATAAAGTGTATTATCTCTAGGATATAAAAATTACATATATTTTTGGCTTCCATGTTTTTTTATATTTCAGTTTCATATAATTTGTTTAAACTTTATAATTCTTGAGGTCCTTAATTGTGTACACTCACACATATGAATACAATGCAAGTTTTAAAAAGGACGTGAGATAAAAATGATTTTAATACTATTGTTGTCTTTATTAAAACCTTTAGTAAGAGATTATTTCAGTCATAATACAAGCAAGACACTGAAAAGAAACATAAATGATTTTTCTTTTCCACAAAAATTCTGATATGTCTAATTAAGATGTAACTATAAAAATAAAACATTTTAAAAGCTACACATATTGTAATCTTATCCAGGGTCCCTTGACTACTTCTCACCTGACTCAAATTTTAAAGTTTGCATTAACAGAAATTTAATGGTAAAATATATTTTTAACTGTGGTTACTTCACTACCCTTCAACTGTAATTGCTCACAAAATATTCCATTCTTACTTAGTAAATATGATTGTTTATGTCTATTTGTAGAGTTTTGTCTGGAGGCTATTGACAAGAAGGCAGCTTAGGCTCTATCCATCCTCTCTCCCTCAATATGTGTCTATGTGTGTGTCTGGAAAGGAAATGCAACTGAAATTTCAGGAAAGGGTACCTAGTGCAATGGATGTTTAAAAACTTAAAAGATATCAAATGTTTTCAATAAAATGTAAAGAATTTATCTTTATACAGATATCCAAATCATCTCAAACATGGATTTCTAAATATAAAAGCAATCAGCAAGAACAACTAAAAAAATTTTAGCATTTTTGGCTTGCCTACTTGATTAGCTAGCAAAAGATGCCATTAGAAATGAGTAACACCCTCTACTTAGCTAGGTCTCATAAAATCATTAGAAGTAAATATCGTTAAAGAGGTGTTCTTCAATTTAAGTCGTGACCTGCCATAAGAATATTTGAATATTTACACACTTGTAAAATAATTTTACAATGACTACTCATTCTTTTGACCCCACTCTCTGGTATATTCTACTCTTTTTACTCTTCACGTCTATTTTTCTCTAGTCTCTCTAATCTATTGTTTTTCTTTCCATTCCTTTTCTGAAAGTCTGGTCTAGGTTCCTTAAATTTATTTCAAGCATTATTAATTGTTGGGGACTGCAGCATGAACATAAAAACAGCTTTAAAATACAGGGTATTGAGTAAAGCAACTATTGCTTCTGCCACTTGCAAGTTGAGTGGTTTTAGGTAATTTTCTTAATCTCCCTAAACTTCACATTCCTCAAATGTTCACCGGGCATCATAATTATACCTACCTGTAGGATTAAAAGGATAATGTCTGACACATTTAAGTTCTCAATAAATGGTTAACTGTTTTATTAACATTAGAACCAAAATGATTCCCTTAGTTTTCACTGCCTGCTTAAGAACTCAGCAAGAAATGATGGGTTATACTTTCTTCATCTGAACATTTTTTTTTGTTGCTAATAAGTGGATGGGAACCAACAGAATTTTAAAAAATAAAAACATGTATTTGGGGGCTATTAGAGACACAGAAGAAATTATGGAGGAGGGTAGAAAACAGATCAAAGATAGAAAGCAATGGAGAAAAATGGAGACAGAGGAAGCTCTTAGAAGAAAGAAAGAACAAAATTCTCTCTCTGTTGTTTTCCTCAATTATAGAAACTGTTCTTTCCAAAGACTGAGCAAAGAAAACTATGAAATCGAGGAGGAGAAAGAGGGGAGCTGATATTTCGAGCACCCATCTTCAAAACACATTTCAAAATGAAACATGCACATCCTATTGACTATTTTTTCAGATTATTCTTCAGAACTCTTAATTTACATATAATTCATTAATAGATACCTATTTATGAATGTGTATATGTATATGTGATTATGTTTGTGTATGTTTGGGACAGGGATCTGAGGGAAGTTGGTAACTTGAAAAAATCACCCCCTTCAAAGAACTCAGTATAATAGACTGATACATACAAATTTTATGTTCATAAAATTAATCTATAATATTTCCTGTTATGCCTATTTTATCTCCCTATAAAAACGTGAGCCAGTTCTGGAAATATATCATTGTATAGTTAGCGTATTGCTGCTTTCCAGAATACAAATATAGCACTATAGGTAATGAAAGTATATTGATAATAATATTTAGAATTAAAGCCTAGGTCTCCTTTTCACCATCCTTGAAAAAGATCTTGAATTAAAAAACAAAGAGGTTATAATGGAATTTGTTCTTGTCTTTTCCTCCTTTAAATATCCATTGATCTCATGCCAAAGTATTTTCTAACCAGGTTAAAGTCCAATTCTGTACTCACGTTAGGCTAAGATTCGATTGAGTTAAAATTTTACACTGACTGCCAGTCAACCTTATCATGAACTTTCATTATGTGCATGTAATTAATTGGGTCCAACGAACAATATCAGTTCTGAGTTATAGACTCTTTTCCCCCGACCATATAATTAGAATATAATTACCCACAGGATATCAGAATGATGCAGAACCTTTCCTCTAAATGCACCCTCATTAGGAAACAAGTCTCAATGTACACTTATTCAATCAGTGTGAATTAATTAAAATGTTACTGAAATAAAAGAGGGTAGCGATAAAGAGTATCTGACATCTATTAAGAGACTATCACTAGAGATCTGCATGCACAGTTTATATTTAAATCCTTTTAGCTGAAATAGAAACTTTGCTATGTAATGTTATATACATCCAGTGTACTAGGAAATCTGAGTACATACATCGGTGTGTGTCATCATTTTTGAAAAGAGTACAAGATATGATAACTATAGAATCTTTAAGAATTGGGTAGGAATCTAAGAGCCCCATTATTCCATAAATATGTCATCATCAGATAGAATCTACCTGGCGGGCAAAAATCATTTTAACTCAAACTACCTAAGCAATTATTGGTTTAACCCACAACCTTATATTACAAATCTGAAAATATTTGTCCCAAAATTGCTTAGGAGACAACAATTGGAAAAGCCCAGATTTGTGAAAACACTAATTATTTTTGTCTTTATAAAATAACCTGAATTCCTTAAGCTAGCTCAAGTTATTGCAGTAGCATATTTTCTTTAAGCAGCACATTCAAATACAGCTAAGAATATCTTCTTTTTAAGAGAATAAATAATACATCATACCACACATTCTGATTATATAAAACATATTTAAAAATAGTAAATGCACAAAGAAGCTGAGGGACACATGATACATAGCGCACAAGAAGCTGCGGATTCAAACAGTAACATTCTACCTAAGAGCTATTCATCTTTATTTCTCCAGGTGTATAGTTATATTCAATAAAACTTTGCTAAATAAATAACCCGTGTACAAAGGAATACTCAGCATTAGTCAGAAACAATGCCATGAAATGTTAACATAAAAATTTCAGAGCTGCATGTAATAAACTAAGATATATACATATTTTCAAGCTTTCAGTGTTATTATATATTCCTCAGAAAATTTTAGATACAGAAAAAGGTTTTATAAAACATAGTTTTATAAAAGTGGCATTCACTTTTATAAGTAGACATGCACCACTTTGTAATGGAAATTCTGCATGAGTATTAAGATAAACTAGGCTATCTACAAATGTATACTTTTTATATGCTCTTTAGGAGCAAACTTCAAGCAGTTTTAAATTATTAGTTTTTACAAGAATGTTTAACTCTATAAGATTATATATATATGTGTGTATATATATATACGTGTGTATACATGTATATACTTGTGATTACAACATTCAAAAATATGTTTTATATACCTATATATGTGTATATACACATATATACATATATATGTATGCATGTTGTAATCACATTCTGGTATAATATTCTATTCAGACACTAAACTCATCTTGGTGGAGACCAAAAGTGACAGAAATAATGGTTCCACTCTGCTAAGCAAATGAAGATTGTCTCACAAAGGTTTGCTTTATTGTTAACCTAAAATTCTTTTAGAATTTCAGTAATAAATACATGTAGCTATAGTTGCCTGCTGAAAATATTCTATTGGAGTAACATTCACTAAAATGCCACATTAACTAAGAGTAATTACTACCAAAAAGCCACAATTTCTAAACAAGAGAATGTGAATATTTTTGAAGTTCCATTCTATAATAAACATCAATTTTCATTTTCTGAACACAAAGAAGAATGATTATTTATTATATTTTACATGGAAAACTATATTGCTTAAATTACATTTAAAAATCAGATTTTTAAATACAATTTAATATCCAGAGAAAAACATCTCAATTCTCCTCAGAATTCTGAAAATGTTCCCTTTATATTCTCTACCTGCTGTAACTCCTCATTTTACATGTGAGGCATTTTACAGTACCATCTATTGGATATTTTATATAACTACAACACATAAAACTCATGAGCTTTTCGAAATTTAGTAGTAACTATAAGAAGCTGCAACAGCCATTCCGGAAACTAAATACAATGCTACTTTGGTATCCACTAACATTTCCTCATCATCACACACTTTAAACTCAATTTTATTAGCTTCTAACAAAATGATTTAATTATGAGTTACCAATGATTTTTTAAAACCAAGCCTCCTTGTTATATATTTGTTTTAATTTTTACTTGATATATATGTTACTGTCTGATATATTTTTTCTTGACTCAGGGAAAAGAGTGATAAATGATGGGAATTTTCAAAAGCTGACTGAATGCTATTCATTCACTCAGCAAATATTTGTTAAGCATCTAGTCTATGACCAAATCAAAATAGGCACTAGACATAAAGAGATACACCCTTTTGCTGGGAGTGATGAGAATAATGGGGGTGCTAGTCAATGAGCATATGGGACAGTTTCACAAGAAATGTTTCAAGTTCAATTCCTGCTATGTTGACTTTAAGCTTCTGTGGGATATATCTGAGAGGAAACTTAAAACATGAAGTGAGGGCCGGGTGCAGTGGCTCATGCCTGTAATCCTGGCACTTTGGGAGGCTGAGGTGAGTGGATCATCTGAGGAGTTTGAGACCAGCCTGGCCAATATGGTGAAACCCATCTCTACTAAAAAAATACAAAAATTATCCCGGCATGGTGGCTTGCTCTTGTAATCATGGCTACTCAGGAGCCTGACCCAGGAGAATCACTTGAACCCGGGAGGTGGAGGTTGCAGTGAGCTGAGATCACGCCACTGCACTGCAGCCTGGGCAACAAGAGTGAAACTCCATCTCAAAAATAAATAAATAAGTTTATTTATTAAATTAAAAAAAAACACGAAGTGAGCATTTCGATCTAGATGTATGTGGGGAGAATGGGCTCATACAGACACATGCAAACATGGTAGCTGTAGCTCTGGAACTGGATAACATAATTTATAAAGTGTGGGTGTAATAAGATGAGAATTGAACAAAAAACTGAAGTTTTACACATATTAAAGAATGAAAGGAAGACTAGGGATTTAGTACTATTGACAAAGTGTGGCTTAAAAGGTAAAAGAAAACCTAGTGGAAATGCACTGGATGAGTGTTAGAGGCTATCAAAGGTAAGCATCTCAGTGTCAAACACTGCAGAGCATTCAAAACAGATTATACTTGGAAAGGGTTTCCAGTAGATGCTGTTGGTAGCTCAAAGCAGATCCTTTGCTACCTTGCCAGAGCAACTATCACCAGCTGCTATGAGTGTTAACTTCTGAAAGCTTGCAGCCGTCCCTAAGAATTAACCTTTATCCACAGAAATAGGCTGTGCCAGGAGGCCCTAGATAATGACTGACACATAGGTGAGGAAAGGCCAGCCTTCTTGCCTTAAGTTAGGAACAATCCTATGATTGGATTTTTGCTGCAAAGCCCTAAAGGTACGGGCCAAGGCTGAACTATCACTATGATCAACATTCTTGCTGAGAGCTTACCTCTTCCTTTTTCTGCCTCCCTCCCTTCATTATAGGTTGTTTTGTTTTTGTTTTTGTTTTTGTTTGTTTTTTTCTAAAGAACTTTTTCTCCCTCCATAAATCACACAAAGCCAAATCTTGGCTTAATGCTCTACTCCTTAGGAACCCACCTAAAAGAGTGCAATTCGATTTAGTAAGGATAGCAAGAACAATTTCATATCCATGTTACAGTCAGAAGTTACACTAATGTGGGTTGAGAAGGAAGAGAGGAATGTGACACAGTGGGTGTTATCTACACACCTGCACAAACATACTTATGGTTATGTGAAGAGCCAGACAAGGGTCAGCATGCAAATACAGGAAATAGAATTGCACAGGAGAAGGACAAACAGCCCTTTCACCGGAATGAGTTCTACAACACACTAATAGTAAAAACAATATCCACCTACTGGACTCAAATCATGATGCTGTTTAGTACTAAATTACATAAGTGTGCTGGATTATACCTTGTCTGGGTTTTTCCTATTGTAAATTAGGAAACTGATATTTTATTAAAGATTTGTGACAAATGCCATGAAAGGAGAAAAATGTGGAATTCCAGGAGAATTAAGGCAGAGAATACTAGAATGAAAGAAATCTGAAAGAATATACGCATTGGGTGGCTCAAAGATGTTGAAGAAATGATAATCAAAGGAAATAATTTAAAAATATTTGTGGTCAAGATAAAATGAGAGTAATGTAATGAAGAATAGATCACTAGGTACAGAGCCGTAATCTTCCAGGGTTTGGGTTTCCTTGGGCAAATGAGGCTGAATAAGTCAAAGCTCTTTAGAGTATTAGCAACAGAATTTCAACTGATAGATTTTTATCAACTGGACTGGACAGCAAGGAGTGGTCATGGAAAGCTCAAGAGAACTATCCTTATTCCACATAAAGGGGAACATGGGTTGAACTAGGGAACAAAGACAGGCAATGAGACAGAGATCATGGTAGTATTTACAAAATTGATGTGTGGACCAAAAGTTATATGTGACTTAATTCTTCACCAGGTTTCAAGTAAAAGTTGAGAATAAACAAGCCATATTTAATAGTAAAACAGAGAAAGTCATGTACATAAATACTTTCTGATCACCACTGTTTCAGCAGGAATCATTAAAACTACAGATTACCTTTGCAAGGTGGAATTTATCCCTTAATGTCTAGTGGTGGTTAAGAATGTCTGGTTTTGACTGCATTCAAAATTTAAAAATTAAAAGATAAAAATGATATAAAGCATTTGTCTCTACTCTAATGCTATTAGCTCTAGATATATGCCTTGCCCCAACCCCAAATTTCTTTGAAAGGTGAAAGCAGAAATATCAACATAGAAGTTCACATATTTGGGACCTTTTATGCCATAGTTTGTGGCAATTTAGTTTCACCAGTGTTTAATGAGAATAGCAAATTTTGCACATTCTTGCCAACACTGGGTATTATCATTTTAAAAATATTTTCCAAAATGGATAGAAAAATTAAATCTCATTGTTTTAATTTATATTTCTTCATTACTTTTTACAATATAGGGATTTGGTTTACGATATAGGGATTGCATTTTACAATACAAAGATCTGTTGTTGCTGTTGTTACTGTTGTTATGATCCTTATCTTTAACTTGATTTGTAAGTTTTGGGATTTAGCATTTTCTTTAAAATAAATTTTCATTGCTCAAGGCAGTTAACATTTTATCTTTCTCATTTTGGAAAAAAAAAAGAAAAGGCTGTGCCTAGGCAAAAATTAAACCCTGAATTCATGTTTGATTTTTTTGTAATAGATGTAATGTAGAATTTACCTTACTTTATTTTCACGTGGTTATACAATAATCCTGACACCTTTGATGCTCCACCAGATTTCATTTGTGACTTTTATTATAGACTATATAATTACATATAGTTCAATATGTCTTTAGACTTTCTAACACATCTTTACAACTTTTAGAGCCATATTATTTTGATCACTGCAAATTTAACAAACATATTTTTAAGACTTTTTGTTAGAATAAGCATTTTTTTACTACTCTTTGTTTTTAAGATTTTATAATGTTTATGTACATTTATTCTTCCAGACAAAATTAGAAATCATTTTGTCCAGCCAAAAAATTGCATGCAAATTGCACCAAGTAGATAAATTAATTTGAAGTGACGTAGGTTCTTTTTCATTCAGTTTAATTTTCTTTACACTTAAGAGAACAATTTAGTTTTTTGTTTGTTTGTCTGTCTGTTTTGCTTAGGGATAGCATGATCTCTTTTCAATTTGTTGCCATTCTCTACAGTAGTAAGAGGAGATTTTCGTAATCCTCTTCTCCAGATTACTTATTTTGTTGTCCTCAGTGTTGATTTTTGCCTTATTCTAATACAGATATAGTTAGTTTCTGCTAAAACATTATTTTTTTCTATGCTCTTTCTTAATTCTTTTGTTTCTTTCAAGTCAGTGCATTATAAAGTAAATGTTTTCTTTAGTATTCTTGACCATCTAAAACTATTGCTATTGATGTCTTCTTCTGTTTGATGCAATAAAACTTTATGTATGGCATTCATCTAACTTTTATCTGCCATCCTTTTTCTTTATTTTGAGTTGCATAACTATTAGTATTTTATTTGGCAACAGGTAGACTCTTTAATACCAAAATGCACTTGGGTCATAAACCATCAGTCTGCATTGGCAGTTGATAGAAAAGTCAAAGGAAACAAATACAACTACACCGATTATTGCAATGTTGTTTAGGTACTGTCCAATACAGAAACAACTTCACACAGAAAAATTAATCTAAGGTCTCAGTAACCACAAAATAATAAAAATATTTTCTCTAATTGAATATAATCAAGCCTATAATATTTATTTTTGCTAAGGCTACCAAGAAACTCAGGGAAATTCTGAAAAATTACCTCTGTTAACTTTGAATGGTATTGTGAAGAATCAATATCGTGAAAATGGCCATACTGCCCAAGGTAATTTACAGATTCAATGCCATCCCCATCAAGCTACCAATGACTGTCTTCACAGAATTGGAAACAACCACTTTAAAGTTCATATGGAACCAAAAAAGAGCCCGCATCGCCAAGTCAATCCTGAGCCAAAAGAACAAAGATGGAGGCATCACACTACCTGACTTCAAACTATACTACAAGGCTACAGTAACCCAAACAGCATGGTACTGGTACCAAAACAGAGATATAGATCAATGGAACAGAACAGAGCCCTCAGAAATAACGCCACATACCTACAACTATCTGATCTTTGACAAACCTGAGAAAAACAAGCAATGGGGAAAGGATTCCCTGTTTAATAAATGGTGCTGGGAAAACTGGCTAGCCATATGTAGAAAGCTGAAACTGGATCCCTTCCTTACACCTTATACAAAAATCAATTCAAGATGGATTAAAGACTTAAACGTTAGACCTAAAACCATAAAAACCCTAGAAGAAAACCTAGGCATTACCATTCAGGACATAGGCATGGGCAAGGACTTCATGTCTAAAACACCAAAAGCAATGGCAACAAAAGACAAAATTGACAAATGGATCTAATTAAACTAAAGAGCTTCTGCACAGCAAAAGAAACTACCATCAGAGTGAACAGGCAACCTACAACATGGGAGAAAATTTTCGCAACCTACTCATCTGACAAAGGGCTAATATCCAGAATCTACAATGAACTCAAACAAATTCACAAGAAAAAAACAAACAACCCCATCAAAAAGTGGGCGAAGGACATGAACAGACACTTCTCAAAAGAAGACATTTATGCAGCCAAAAAACACATGAAAAAATGCTCACCATCACTGGCCATCAGAGAAATGCAAATCAAAACCACAATGAGATACCATCTCACACCAGTTAGAATGGCAATCATTAAAAAGTCAGGAAACAACAGGTGCTGGAGAGGATGTGGAGAAATAGGAACACTTTTACACTGTTGGTGGGACTGTAAACTAGTTCAACCATTGTGGAAGTCAGTGTGGCGATTCCTCAGGGATCTAGAAGTGGAAATACCATTTGACCCAGCCATCCCATTACTGGGTATATACCCAAAGGTCTATAAATCATGCTGCTATAAAGACACATGCACACGTATGTTTATTGCGGCATTATTCACAATAGCAAAGACTTGGAACCAACCCAAATGTCCAACAATCATAGACTGGATTAAGAAAATGTGGCACATATACACCATGGAATATTATGCAGCCATAGAAAATGATGAGTTCATGTCCTTTGTAGGGACATGGATGAAATTGGAAATCATCATTCTCAGTAAACTATCGCAAGAACAAAAACCAAACACCGCAGATTCTCACTCATAGGTGGGAATTGAACAATGAGATCACATGGACACAGGAAGGGGAATATCACACTCTGGGGACTGTTGTGGGGTGGGGGTAGGGGGGAGGGATAGCATCAGGAGATATACCTAATGCTAGATGACGAGTTAGTGGGTGCAGCGCACCAGCATGGCACGTGTATACATATGTAACTAACCTGCACAATGTGCACATGTACCCTAAAACTTAAAGTATAATAAAGAAAAAAAAACATAATTCACCATGATCAAGTAGGAGTTATCCCAGGGTTGCAAAGATGGTTCATATATGCAAATCAATAAATGTGATATAATACATCAATAGAATAAAGGAAAAAGTGTTAACGATCATCACAATAGAAACCAAAACAAAGCAATTCATAAAACTTCATCCTAAAATTTCTTCATCATAAAGTCTCTCAAAAATTAGACATAGAATTAGATATACCCCTACACAATAAAGGACATTTATGACAAACCCACAGCTAACAGTATACTGAACAGAGAAAAGCTTAAAGCATTTTCTACAAGAACTGGAATAGGACAAGTATGCCCACCTTTACCACTCTTATTCAACATACTACTAGAAGACCTAGGCAGAGCAGTTTGGCAACAGGATGAAATAAAGGGCATCCAAATTGGAATGTCAACTTATCCCTCCTTGTAAATGAGATAATCTTACGTATAGAAAAACCTGAAGACTTCACAAAAAACTCTTATGACTAATAAATGAGTTTAATAAAGTTGCAGGATACAAAAATTAACATACAAAAAAATCAGTAGCATTCCTATTTACCAAAAACAAGCTAGCTGAAAAGGAGCTGGAGAAGGAAACCTCATTTATAATAGCTTAAATAAAATAATAAAATACTTAGGAATAAATTTAACCAAGGAGGTAAATAATCTCTACAATTAAAACTGCAAAACACTGATGAAAAAAATTGAAGAGGACATAAAAATCAAAAGACATGCCATGCTCATGGATTAGAAGAGTTAATATTGTCAAAATGACCATACAACCCAAAGCAATTTATAGATTCAATGTAATCCCTATTAAAAATTGCAATTACAGTTTTCTTCAAATAAATAGGGAAAAATCCTAAAATTTGTATTGAACCACAAACAAATAGAAGTAGTCAAAGTAATACTGAGCAAAGGGAGGAATAACACTATGTGACTTCCAAATATATCACAAAGCAATGGTAACCAAAACAGCATAGCATTGCTATAAAAACTAACACACAGACAAATAGAACAGTATAGAGAACACTGAAACAAATCTATGTATTTTACAGTCAACTCACTTTTGACATAGGCTCTAAGAACATACACTGGGGAAAAGACACCCTCTATAATAAATGGTGTTGAGAAAACTGGATATTCATATGCAGAGGAATAAAACCAGATCCCCATCTTTCACCAGATCCAAAAATTGACACAAAATGTATTAACAATTTAAATGTAAGACCCAAAACTATAAAACTACTAGAAAAAAACAGAGGGGGATTTCTTTGGGACTCTGGTCTGAGCAAAGATTTTTATGGATAAGGTTACAAAGGCACAGGTAACAAAAAGAAAAATGGACAAACAAGACTATATGAAACTTTTAAAAAGCTTTTGCTCAGCGAAGAAAACAATCACAGAGTGAACAGACAATCTGTAGATTGGGAGAAAATATCTACAAACTATTTATCTGACAAGGGCCTTTTACCTAGAATATACAAGGAACTCAAACAACTTAACAGCAATAATAATAATAGTAATAATCCCATTAAGAGGTGGAAAAGAATCTGAAAGACTTTTCTCAAAAGAAGAAATACAAATGGCCAAAAAGTATATAAAAAATGTTCAGCATCACTAATCATCAGGGAAATGCAAATCAAAACCACCATAAGATATCACCTTGCCCCAGTTAGAATGGCTATTAACAAAAAGACAAAAAATAAGAAATACTGGCTAGGATGCAGAGAAAAGGGAATTCATACATTGTTGGAAGGAATTTTAGTTAGTACAACTATTATGAAAAACAGTATGGAGGTTCCTTAAAAAACTAAAAATAGAAATATCATATAATCCAGCAATCCTATTGCTGGGTATTTAGCCAAAGGAAAGGAAACTTGTGTATCAAAGTGACATCTTCACCCCCATGTTTATAACAGCACTATTCACTATAGCCAAGATGTGATATCAACCTAAATGTCCATCAGTAGATGAGTGGATAAAATAATTATGGTATATATGCACAATGGAATACTATTCAACCATAAAAAGAAATGGGACGTTGTCATTTTTTGCAACATGGATGAACCTGAAGGGCATTATGTTAAATTAGTCAAGCACAGAAAGATCAATACCACATTCTTACTTATATATGGGATCTAAAAAATTGAGCTCATGGAATAAAAGGATAGAATTGTGGTTTTCAGAGGCTGAGAAGTTAGGGATGAGAAAGGCAAAGAGAGAAGTTGGTTAACTGATACAAAATTACAGCTAGACATAATAAATAAGTTATGTTCTATAGCACTATAATGTGAATAGAGCTAACAATAATTTATTGTGTATGTTCAAAAAGCTAGACTGGAGAATTATGAATATTTCCAATACGAAGAAATGATAAATGTTTTAGGTGATGGTTATACTAATTACTCTGATTTAATCACTACATATTTCATACAGGCATCAAAATATCATTCTGCATCCTATAAATATGTAAAATTATTATGGTAACTATAGATAAAGTGAAGAAAACAAAAAATGCAAAAAACCAACCAAAATCATGTAAATACAATTTTTAAAGAATTTTTATGACTTCATTATTATTTTTGATTTGTGGGACTATATATTTCACAGCAATTTCAATGTACCTTCTAGATATTATATAGACACCTATGATCTGAACTTAAAGTTTTCGAAGATTTCTACCTATAATAGGTTTTTGGATATTTAAATTTTGGGGTTTTTTTCTAGGTTTGAGGTCAGCGAAGAAAATTGACATTTTAAATTAATATAGGAATGATGGCCTAATTAATCTTCTTGACTGTGAACTCCTGTGTGTCAAGAGTCAATCCATAGGACACTGCATCCTGAATATATTAACTTCCCAATTGTTCATATATTAAAATAAAAGATTTTCATCAGATTTCTTCTTAGCTGAACTTCCAATTCATGTCTTATGGGGCTTTTGTTTGGCGTTTCCATAAATCATGGCAAACCAAATGTGGCACAAGTTTGATTTTTGAAAAAAATTATTATTGCTTACACTGGGTACAGTTATACATATAGGATATATATACAGTATATATATAGGATATACACACACACACACACACATCATATATATATGGTATATATATACACATCCCTGTTTAAAAAATCCCTTTAAGTATACAACTCTACCTTATGCATTTAGGTAGAAACAAAAACAATTGTCTATAACACTTGAACTTTTTCTTTTAGACTAGACCCTGTTTATAATTATACACGTTCTACATAATATAAACTAGTTCAATGTAAAGACAGTTTGTCAGAAAGCAACACAGCCAATCTGAGACAATGTAACAGATAACTGGTTGGTTAACCTCCCAAGGGTAAGATTATGAAATCACTTAGTGAGGCTGGGTCCCCTCCCAGTTTTCTTATGCTATGTCTCTTTAAAATATATGTACATGAAGAATACATGTATTCTTTAAAATATATGTACATGAAGAAATACACGTACATGCTATGACTCTTTAAAATACATGTACATGAAGAATATTTTAAACCAAAATGGATGTAGACATGTTTTATAAATATTATAGCACCCTAGTTCTTAATGTGTTCCTCATCAGAATTTGAATAGTGAGAATGTAATCCCATACGTTTAAAAAATTAAATAAATAAAAGGCAGCTATCCTTTATGAATAATACCATGAAATTGAGTCTGAGTTAGATTTCCAAAATATGGAAAAATGAGGTTTCTTTTTGCCTATCATTACTATGATGACAATTATGAATTGATCTATAATGAATATTAATTAAATGAATATTAAGTAATGACACTGATGAAACATTTATTGAGAGCTGACAATATGCTTTATCCCTGCTCTTTCAACAAAAAAGAACGTTGCATAGGCACAAACCTTTGGTAGATGACATAGGATTTCAAGGAAATAGATGACTTCAGTAACTTTGCTTAAAGGTTAAAGAGGTAAATTTAAAAGAAGGGTGAAACAGCCATAATGATGTGAAAGAAAAGCTGAAGCTCAGTGCAGCAAGATACATCCTTAGTTAGTTATATGTTCACACCTCCCCACCAGACTCTGCATTTCTGGAAGTTTTATAACTAGCCTAGGAATAATATTACAGAGAATTCAAAATTCAAATTTCAGAATCACAGAAGATTTGAATATCTCCCACCCTCCTTGAATTAGCTGATGTGTAGCATTGGGATTGTCATTATTAACTCTTGCCGATAAAAGTCAGATGAAAAAATCTACAGAAAGTTTCCATACTACTGGAGCTGTGAGAAAGAGACACACACCATACTTCTACTTCCTAACAAACTTTCTGACATTGCTGAGAAATAATGACTTAGTTAAACACATGCTCTAAGGAAAGATTTAACATACTCTATGCTATTTAAGACTTAATCACCATATTTACAATGCATAATTTAGTAGAATTCTTAAAATTGTGGAAGAGCAAGCAAGATCGGAAGAAGAGGAGAAGTTAATATGACATATGGTTTTCTGAGGGTGTTATAGGTAGAGATACGTAGATTGCTGCTTCAGCAACATCACAACTTAGCCAAGTTTTCAGAGTTACAGTGAAGAAAAAAGAGATGCAGAACTGGGACCATTTTAAGTTTCAGCAACATAGATGGAACTGGAGGTCAATATGATAGGTGAAATAAGCCAAGCACAGAAAGATTAATGTTACATGTTCTCATTCATATGTGGGAGTTAAAAAGTTAATTCCATGCGGGTAGAGAGTAGAATGATAGTTATCAGAGGATGGGAAGAGTTTGCATGTTTGTGGAGTAGGGGGATAAAGAGAGGTTGGTTAATGGATACAAACACGAGGTTAGATAGAAGAAATAAATTTTAATGTTCAGTAGTAGAGTAGAATGACGATAGTTTCACACATTGTATGTTTCAAAATAGCTGGAAGAGAGGACTTCCCAACATAAAGAAATAATGAAATATTCAAGGTGATGTATACCCTAAATACCCTGACCTGATCATTACACATTTTATGCATGTAACAAAATATTACATGTACCCCATAAACATGTACAAATATTATATATCAATACAGAATAAAATTCATATTTTATATTTATAATTTTAATAAATATGATTTAAAAATTGTTTATAAAACAGGATTAATTAATTTTAAAACTAAAGAATATTTTTTAAATATACATTTTTCAAATAGTTTTGTTGTCCTTTCTGTGAACTAACAAGCTTCATAATTTATCTTGATGGTATTTTTATTAACTCTATTCTTCTTTTTTAAACTTTACTTTAAAGTTCTGGGATACATGCACAGAATGTGCAGGTTTGTTCCACAGGTATACATGTGCCATGGTGGTTTGCTGCACCTATCAACCCATCATCTAGGTTTCAAGCCCCACATGCATTAGGTATTTGTCCTAATATTCTCCCTCCCCTAACCCCCTACCACTCGACAGGCCCTGGTGTGTGATGTTCCCTTCCCTGTGCCCATGTGTTCTCATTGTATTAACTCTATTCTTAAAGGCTCATCAGATATTATAACAAGAGAGTGTATTCCAGGAAGAACACACCATAACTGGTCTAAAGGGCTATGGTGCTGAACATATTCATTGTTTCACATCCTATCATTTCCTGCTAATGGACAGTAATAATATGGTTAAGTTCAAAAGTGAGATAAATTACCTTGGGCAGTATGGCAATTTTCACAATATTGATTCTTCCTACCCATGAGCATGGAATGTTCTTCCATTTGTTTGTATCCTCTTTTATTTCCTTGAGCAGTAGTTTGTAGTTCTCCTTGAAGAGGTCCTTCACATCCCTTGTAAGGTGGATTCCTAGGTATTTTATTCTCTTTGAAGCAGTTGTGAATGGGAGTTCACTCATGATTTGGCTCTCTGTTTGTCTGTTGTTGGTGTATAAGAATGCTTGTGATTTTTGTACATTGATTTTGTATCCTGAGACTTTGCTGAAGTTGCTTATCAGCTTAAGGAGATTTTGGGCTGAGACAATGGGGTTTTCTAGATATACAATCATGTCGTCTGCAAACAGGGACAATTTGACTTCCTCTTTTTCTAATTGAATACCCTTTATTTCCTTCTCCTGCCTAATTGCCCTGGCCAGAACTTCCAACACTATGTTGAATAGGAGTGGTGAGAGAGGGCATCCCTGTCTTGTGCCAGTTTTCAAAGGGAATGCTTCCAGTTTTTGCCCATTCAGTATGATATTGGCTGTGGGTTTGTCATAGATAGCTCTTATTATTTTGAAATACGTCCCATCAATACCTAATTTATTGAGAGTTTTTAGCATGAAGGGTTGTTGAATTTTGTCAAAGGCCTTTTCTGCACCTATTGAGATAATCATGTGGTTTTTGTCTTTGGCTCTGTTTATATGCTGGATTACATTTATTGATTTGCGTGTATTGAACCAGCCTTGCATCCCAGGGATGAAGCCCACTTGATCATGGTGGATAAGCTTTTTGATGTGCTGCTGGATTTGTTTTGCCAGTATTTTATTGAGGATATTTGCATCAATGTTCCTCAAGGATATTGGTCTAAAATTCTCTTTTTTGGTTGTGTCTCTGCCCGGCTTTGGTATCAGGATGATGCTGGCCTCATCAAATGAGTTAGGGAGGATTCCCTCTTTTTCTATTGATTGGAATAGTTTCAGAAGGAATGGTACCAGCTCCTCCTTGTAGCTCTGGTAGAATTCGGCTGTGAATCCATCTGGTCCTGGACTCTTTTTGGTTGGTAAGCTATTGATTATTGCCACAATTTCAGATCCTGTTATTGGTCTATTCTTCCTGGTTTAGTCTTGGGAGAGTGTATGTGTCGAGGAATTTATCCATTTCTTCTAGATTTTCTAGTTTATTTGCGTAGAGGTGTTTGCAGTATTCTCTGATGGTAGTTTGTATTTCTGTGGGATCGGTGGTGATATCCCCTTTATCATTTTTTATTGCATCTATTTGATTCTTCTCTCTTTTTTTCTTTATTAGTCTTGCTAGCGGTTTATCAATTTTGATGCCATCCCCATCAAGCTACCAACGACTTTCTTCACAGAATTGGAAAAAACTACTTTAAAGTTCATATGGAACCAAAAAAGAGCCCCCATCGCCAAGTCAATCCTGAGCCAAAAGAACAAAGCTGGAGGCATCACACTACCTGACTTCAAACTATACTACAAGGCTACAGTAACCCAAACAGCATGGTACTGGTACCAAAACAGAGATATAGATCAATGGAACAGAACAGAGCCCTCAGAAATAATGCCGCATACCTACAACTATCTGATCTTTGACAAACCTGAGAAAAACAAGCAATGGGGAAAGGATTCCCTATTTAATAAATGGTGCTGGGAAAACTGGCTAGCCATATGTAGAAAGCTGAAACTGGATCCCTTCCTTACACCTTATACAAAAATCAATTCAAGATGGATTAAAGATTTAAACGTTAGACCTAAAACCATAAAAACCCTAGAAGAAAACCTAGGCTTTACCATTCGGGACATAGGCATGGGCAAGGACTTCGTGTCTAAAACACCAAAAACAATGGCAACAAAAGACAAAATTGACAAATGGGATCTAATTAAACTAAAGAGCTTCTGCACAGCAAAAGAAACTACCATCTGAGTGAACAGGCAACCTACAGAATGGGAGAAAATTTTCACAACCTACTCATCTGACAAAGCGCTAATATCCAGAATCTACAATGAACTCAAACAAATTTACAAGAAAAAAACAAACAACCCCATCAAAAAGTGGGCGAAGGACATGAACAGACACTTCTCAAAAGAAGACATTTATGCAGCCAAAAAACACACGAAAAAATGCTCACCATCACTGGCCATCAGAGAAATGCTAATCAAAACCACAATGAGATACCATCTCACACCAGTTAGAATGGCAATCATTAAAAAGTCAGGAAACAACAGGTGCTGGAGAGGATGTGGAGAAATAGGAACACTTTTACACTGCTGGTGGGACTGTAAACTAGTTCAGCCACTGTGGAAGTCAGTGTGGCGATTCCTCAGGGATCTAGAACTAGAAATACCATTTGACCCAGCCATCCCATTACGGGGTATATACCCAAAGGACTATAAATCATGCTGCTATAAAGACACATGCAAACGTATGTTTATTGCGGCATTATTCACAATAGCAAAGACTTGGAACCAACCCAAATATCCAACAATGATAGACTGGATTAAGAAAATGTGGCACATATACACCATGGAATACTATGCAGCCAGAAAAAATGATGAGTTCATGTCCTTTGTAGGGACATGGATGAAATTGGAAAGCATCATTCTCAGTAAACTATCGCAAGAACAAAAAACCAAACACCGCATATTCTCACTCATAGGTGGGAATTGAACAATGAGAACACATGGACACAGGAAGGGGAACATCACACTCTGGGGCGTGTTGTGGGGTGGGGGTAGGGGGGAGGGATATCAATGGGAGATATACCTAACGCTAGATGATGAGTTAGTGGGTGCAGCGCACCAGCATGGCACATGTATACATATGTAACTAACCTGCACGTTGTGCACATGTACCCTAAAACTTAAAGTATAATAATTAAAAAAAAATAAAAATAAAAATAAAAAAAGAGATATGAGAGTTGTCAGGGGCTAGAAATCCAGTTAAAAAAAAAGTGAGATAAATAATCATCTAAAAATGATTTTAAAATTTTAAATAATTTTCTATTCTAAGACAAATGTTCTGTTTTAGGAAATATTTAATCATTATTTTCTTCATTAGGAATGGGTTTATAGTACAGAAAGAATTAAACAACCATAAAAGCGGACTCATTTGTAGGACAAAATAACACAGTATGGGGAAAATGATCCTTTGCACTTCTGAGTAGAGAACAGCCAGAAGAAACCATTCTTCATAAAGATGTTCACTATCATGTTACTTATAATAACAAAATGAGGAATTGAAAAGTTGCTAGACAAAAACAGTTTCAACTAAAATATGACTTCTTTACTTAATGAGATTACACAGGCATTAACAGTGATGTCCCATAGTATATGGAAATACATAGAAATTTAACGATATCAAATTAAGTGTTAAAATATAATGACACATAGTATATTCAGGTTAACTTTAAAAAGGTGAAAAAAAACCCTAAAAATCAGGAAGGTAATTTTAATAGTGTTTCTATTTATATATTAATTGTAATTCTTCTTATATAACTGTAACACAGGTTTTTAAATGTTTAAATTCTTTTTCTTTATTATTTTAAAATTTTGTATGATTACATAGTTATGGTATGGTAAAATGTTAAAATTCACTTTTCAAATTACAGCATAACACTTATAATAGTAATATTAGATGATATCATCTTAGCACTCACCATCAGCTATGCATAGTTGTAAGCAATTTTCATGAATTAACTCATTTGATTTTATTTACAAATGGAATACAGAGGGACAAAATGTTAATAGCTTGCTTCATATCACAAAACTAGTGAAAAACCCAAGATTAAAATACAAATGGTATACTGCCAGAGTTCTAAGGTAACTGAACCAATTTACTCTCTCACCTGCAATGGATGAACAATTTGGCTGCATCTTAACAAAGCTTAGGCTTTTTAATGTGCTTGTATCATTCTCTTCAGTGTCTAATGTTATCTCCTGATACTTAACATCAATTTTCTTGATAAGTAATGATGGTGAGTGCATATTCATATGTTTATAGGTGGTTTATAAATAGACTTACTTCAAATGCCTGTTTAGGTCTCTTGCCCTTTTCAACTGAATTGTTTGTTTATTATTGATTTATATCAATTCTTTTTACATTTCACATACAAGTCATTTGTCACCATTTTGAAACTACTGGATGGAAACGACTTGCCCACAGATCAGGAGTTCATGTAAGAACTCTGGACTCTAGTCTTCCACACTTTCTGGCTATCATTATTCTCTCTTCCTTCTTTCTCTTCTCCCTTTTCTTTCCTTCTCTTCTTTCTTTTCTTTTCCCTTCCTCCCTTCCTCCCTTCCTTCCTTCCCTCCTTCCTGCTCCCCTCCCCTCCACTCCCCTCCCTCCCCTCACTTCCTTCCTTCCTTCTTTCCTCCCTTCCTTCCTTCTTTCCTCCCTTCCTTTCTCTCTCTCTCTCATAAATCTTCCACACTTCTCCTCTTTTCTAAAACTTTTCACTGGGCTCCCTGGAACCAGTGTGCAAAAAAAACAAATTATCCTTTTCCTTTCTAAATGATTGCCACTTTTGCTAATAACACTTCTGAAAAGAGGCAGCTCACTCTCTCAATCCTTACAACTGCTATAGTTTTAAGGGCAATCTCCTGGCCTTCCATCAAAATTACCATTTGTCCAGCTACAAAGCTGGACTTGAGGTTCATGAAATCTTTACACTTGAGGTTCATGAAATCTAATAGTTCTCCTCTACCCTTATTCATTACTGTCAAGTAATAACTATTTTTAAGACTCTGCAACTATCCTGGGTGGTTTTAAGGATAATATCCAATAAGTCATTCTCAGAGTTCCCTTACTTTCTAACATCTAATGAACTTCCCCTGCACATCAGTTGAGCCACCCAGATTCATGGCTGCATATTGGATCTTACCATCATCTGAAAATAATCTATTTTGAAATCACATCAAATCCTAATGTTCTACTCTCTGCTACAGTTTTCTCTCCTGGTTGCCTAATTTTCTTTCTCTGTTGGTGTCTCTTGACTATTCACATTGCAATCTCCTAGTGATACTCTCATATCTCTTCTGCTCCCTGCTTTACATTTCTTTTACACCACACTGCTAGCAAAGCTGTCTTTCTACAACACAAAGTTAATCATTTAAGCTCATATTTATATTCGATAAAGCTGATCTCCTTGACAAGACAGGCCAGGAAGCCATTATCTTGGACCTTGTATTTTCTCCCTCTCCAGCCTCACCCTTACACATGCCCTTTAAAAAATATTTTGGAGTTTCATGATCACACTATGTACTCTCTTGTCTCTTTATATAAACATCACTTTACATTTTCCTTCAAAATACCTATTTATTCTCAGACATCATTTCTTTAAGAAAAAGTTTAATTTACTGTTTTCCCTTGGGATGGATTAAGATTCCCACCTCTAGAGCCCCTGTAAGTGAGTATTTATCACACCCTAATATTTAACCTCTTTGGATGCTTCATCTAATTTACTCTGAATTGCAGGAGAGAAGACAACTGCTCTTATCTGGATTTTTAGCTCCAGTGTCTTTAGTAAAAATTAAGGGGAAGAAAAAGGAAGAAAAGAAAGAAGGAAGGAAAGAAGGCAGGAAGAAAAGAGGAAAGAGAGGAAAAATAAACAGTAGAAAGCGAGCACTGCAGATATTGTATATAAAAATAATGCAATGATCCTAAAGGTACCTTTAAGAAATAAAAATAACAATTCATCTAAAACAATGGTTACTTATGTATCATACAACTTCAACTTTAAATAATCAGCATATTAACACTATGTCATTCATAATTCCAATTTATCAATATAAAATATTGATATTGATATGAAAAAAAGGCTAGGTAATTAACCCCTTTGTTAGAGAATTAAGAACCTTGCTCTTCAAGATCGATCATGTTCTTGGCAAGAGCATGGATGGAGCTAAAGGCCATTTTCCTTAGGAAACTAATGTAGGAACAGAAAACCAAATACCACATGTTCTCACTTATAAGTGAGAGCTCGATGATGAGAACACATGGACAGATAGAGGGCAACAACGACAGAGGGTGGAGGCTGGGAGGAGGAAGAGGATGAGGAAAAATAAGTAATGCATAGTAGGCTTAGTACCTGGGTGATGAAATAATCTGTACAACAAGCCCCCGTGACACAAGCTTACCTATATAATAAACCTGTACATGGACCCTTGAACCTAAAAGTTAAATTAAAATAAGGAATATTGTTTTTAAATTATAACACAAAATGTGTACATACAGAAAACAAAACTAAATCATGGAGGTGAATACAACAGAAATGATTTTTGTGATAATCTGCTTGATTTTACTCTTCAAAGTTTAAAATGTGATTTTCTCATGAGATATCTCAAGTCTTCTTTTGTTGACGGTGGCAGAATTAATTGAATAAAAGCCCCTCCAAAACTGAAAAATAATTACATAAATATGTGCACTCTTAAAGAGCCACTTTACCTCATCATAAAAATTATATAAAACTTAGAATGAATGTAAAACTAAAATATAATTCTAGAAAAATTGATCAGATTTGTAGCCTCCTATATGAGATTACTCTAAAATCAAAGGGATTCTATAGGCCTATTTTATTGATTTCTGTGACCTCACAAATTTATGTACTACCCAAAATAATTTCAAAAGTATGGACTTAAGCCATTACAGAGAAACAGAAGAGAAATTTATGAATAGAATACTAATAAAGTTATATATAAACACATACAAATAAACAACATATATTCCAACATCATAGTTCAATTTAGTATAAATTTAATTATAAGCTTCTTAAGTACAAAAAATAAAAGCATGATGGCAATGACACATGAAGTCTAAGAGATAACATCATGATAAACAGAACTGAGAAGAACTTTTGTCAGGTAATGAAGGACATTTCCAACATATCTTTTTTTGTTAAAATAGGGAGTTTTATATGATTAATTTTTAAAACTCCCTTTCAATGCAGGCTGATGACATAATTGCTGAAGCCCAATTTAATTTAAGCGAAACTGCGAAGGGCTAAAACAACATAGACTACATCTGTCTTGAGTTAGGGGTAAATTAGAACATAGAAGAGTGAGTGGCTTGCATATGGCCTCATTAGGCCATATTCCATATGAGATTATTAAAATTTATTTGCAATGTCACTTTGTTTTGGATTGGCCAGCTGAGATTTCAGTGTGTTATCTGCAGCAAGAACCAAGAATGCATTTTTTAATAGATTCTGTTAAAGGCAGAACATCTGTTTTGACAATCAGTTGGGAAGGGTTAATGGCCTTTTACAAATTAAGCAGCTTATCATGAGTCTCGATGAGTTGGTATTCATCCTACATTTTTTTGGAAGTAAAATAAGGGGAGGATTTAAGGAAATCTACCTTTGTAAACAGTTTCTGACCTCTCTTCAATATGGCAGTAAATGAACTATAGCTATAATTGTTACCAGAACATTTTTTTTCTTTAAAAAAAGCATTCTAAGTACATAAACACAGTCATGGAAAAATCTTGACTAAATCACACATTAAATAAATTTTAAGCAATATAGATTTTTGATAGTACTTTCAAAAGATACTGGATGCCAATTGCAACCTCAGAAAACTAATTATGTCTGATGTAGGGAATCATTGTTTAATTTTTATTTGAATGAAAACACCATATGATAATAATTTTAATTTCAGAGTAGTTGATTTTAACCCATTTTTATGGCAATAGCCATTATCAAGGCCAATTATCTGTGAAAACCGTTTGTAATGCATGCTTATAAAAAGCATTTCATCAGTGCAGAGGAGATGCTTACCTTGCTAATCTCTGGAAATGGTGAGCATATATCTACTGAATCATTAACCTACAGCTTATAACAACGATTGGGGAGGAATGGGAAGGCTGAGAAGGGTGGTACAAATTTTTTTTAATGACCCTGGAGAAGGTGTTCTAAAATAAAAGAAGACAATGGCTATGGATCTTGACCTTGTGGTATGTCATTAAGATACAAGGCTATGTGAGTTTCAACCAGAAATTAAGGATCCACGCTGTATTTATAGAGGTCATTCAATAACCAATTCCTAACTACAGAGTCAAAGACTAAGGAAAAAATAAAACTAGGCATCTTAAGTTCTCTAATATTTTTTATAATGTGATAGAGATAATATCAATATCCACTTTGTATTAACTGAGTCTGAACCTCATCTGCTCCTCTTAGAGAAGATTAGCAAAAGAAACTGGGGCATACAATTTCTTAAAGAGGAAACTGGTATTAAATAATAAAAACCAAAACAATATGATATATGTGAGGACTAATGATTTGCTTTAAATGAAGGGCTACAGGTCATGCAGTGTGAAATTATTCCTGGAAAGTTACTGAAAGTTCGCAGACTGAAAAGGCTCAGAGCCTATCAGCTGGAGCTGATTAAGCAATTTTGTGGGCAGAACAGTTTCATTAATTTGTTTGAAGTATGATCACTTAAATAGTTAATGTGTACAACAGTCAATATTTTTATTCCATGACAAGAAAGTAACCTTTTAATTCGGACTTAGCTAGGTGGGCAAATTTTTAAAGCAAAGTGATTTAGATTGATTTATTAACACATACGAGACCCGAAGGGCTTGACACAACAAGTGTACTTAAAGAATTACAAGCAGTTCAATTATCCTTGATTTCTAGTGGATAAGGTACTATATGAGAGAATGAGTAGGTTGATCCAGTTAAAGACCCTTGTTTACTGTAATAGAGTGTTTGGGATTCAAATAGGGAATCACCAAAAATATTTTAAGAGTGAGAGAGACTTATAATATTTGCATTTTTTGAAAGTTGACCCAGGAAGCAGGTTGGGGTGTACAGAAAGGAGGTAGTTCACAAGGATGATACTGGGACAATCGTAGAATAAAATTTGTGAGGCTGGTATACAAGACAGTCACAGTTGGGCTGAAGTAAAGAGACAGGATTAAGAACATTAGAATAGAATTGAGTAATATTATATTCCAGATGAGAAATAAAAAATGCTACTTAGGTTTCTAGTTTGGGAAAGTTGGGGTGTGAAGGTTTCAGTAGCTGAGATACAACAGATAAACTCTCTCTATTGGGATTTGGAGAAAATCTCAGAGCACAGCTCTGGAGTGATAACCACTCGGGCTCCACTTCTAAATTGCCATGTACTACTCATGGGACACTGGGAAATTTACTTAACCTCTTTGTTTCTCAGTTTCCTTGTATGTAAAATGGGAACAATTATAATATTTATCTTATGTTGTCACTTTGAAAACAAAATGAATTTATATATTGTGTTACTTATAACCATACCCCTTCATAATCTCAATTCCTACCTCACTCACTCTCAACCTGACACCATTAACCTTGATTCCAACAACCTTTGACTTCACTGTAATTTACAATGTACTATTTCTAAAATCTATTACTGTACCTCATATTTAATGTTCTTACTTCCCTCATTTCCAGCTCAAATTCCATGATTAAGCCTTACAATTACTCCTTTGCATATATTCTCAACTCTCTGGCTGCCCTCTCTGTACATCACATTTGCCAAAAGACACGGTCACATGAAGACTGGGCTGTGCCTATTCCATTCATAAAGCTGGACTGTAACTAGATAAATATGACTGAATGTGAGTAAAGAAATATATTCATCCAAGCCGACTGGAATTATATACTAAATGGATGATTATTAACTAGAGGTAGCTGCTCTTTTCTCCTTGAAAGTCACAGTTTCTTTGAACAATTTTGTTCCCACTTTCCTAGGTGACACAGGCTTCTTACACATCTTGCACCATCCTCACTCTAGCTAATGACCCAGGTTTCTATTTCTTTGAGAAAACAGAAGTATTATGTCTTTTTGCCATTGTTGCCCCCTCAACACTACACAGATTGTTCCTTTTAAAATATAAGTCAGATAATTTCTGGTTCTGGTCAGAATCCTCTAATGGCTTCCTATTTTATTCAGAGTAAAGGCTAAAGATTTTACAACGGCCTAAATTGTCCCACCCAATATAAAAATCGTATGATATCTTTGAACTTCTATTTTTCCTCCTATACACTCAGGGCTAGCCACTAATCCCCCCCAATGCCTTTGAGATCTGTCAAGTGTCTACTGCCTCAGAATCTGTTGGTAAAGTTCTGTCCCCAGATAGCCACAGGGGTGACTCCCTCAAATCACTCAACTCTACTCAACTGTCTCTTCAGTGAATATCTTGACAGCCTCTTTTATCACTGCAGCCCCAACATTTCTTCTTTCTCTGCTTTAATTTTTCCCTTGACATTGAAAACAAAACCAGCACTTATTTATTGTATATATTTAAGGCATATGATTACTGTACAACTAATGTTTTGATATTGTTAAACAAAAATTACCAAAGTCCATTGTTTTGGACTGAGCTCCTACAGGAGGCCCCAACAGACCAGACCAGACCAAACCAAAATGGAAACCAAACTTTAGTACAAACAACTTGTACTAAAGTGTCACATAATCAAGCTGAAATTTTAAGGAAGCAAACTGAATCCCAGAACACAACAGTTGTTTCTAAAAATGTGAAATTCAAGTCTACCTGACTTGGGATAATACGGATGTAACCTCTCCTTTAACTCTTTACCCAAAGAGTAACCTGAAGTAACATGATGTTAAACAATCAGCTTTTGTTTTGTATTATTGTGTTTTCTTGTTCCCACCTTACAAAATCCACTGTTCTATGTCTAGTGGGAGCTCTCATTCTACTCTGTAGAATAGATGCTATCCTAATTCATGAATAAATGCCTATTTGATCTATAAATAAATTTGTTGTTATTTTGTTTTCAATAGTGTAAATATTCATAGTGAAATAATTATTATAGTTAAGCAAATTAACATATCCATCTCCTCACATCTCCTCATATAGTTACCCTTGTGTGTGTGCATGTGTGTGTGTGTATGTGTGTTAAGAGCACCTAGTCTCTTGGCAGATTTTCAGTATGTTATACTATATATATATATATATACACACACACATTTTTTTTTGAGACAGAGTCTCACTCTGTCACTCAGACTGGAATGCAGTGATGCAATCTTGGCTCACTGCAACCTCCGCCTCCTGGGTTCAAGTGATTCCCCTGCCTCAGCCTCCTCAGTAGCTGGGATTACAGGTGCCTGCCACCATGTATGGCTAATTTTTTGTATTTTTAGTTGAGATGGGGTTTCACCATGTTGGCCAGGGGGGTCTTGAACTCCTGACCTCAAGTGATCCACCCACCTCGACCTCCCAAAATGCAGGGATTACAGGCGTGAGCCACCATGCCCAGCCATGTTGTACAATATTAGCTATAGTCATCATACTGTACATTGGATTTCTACACTTATTCATCTTATGTAACTGCAACTTTGTACTCTTTGACCAACATCTCCCCACTCCTCCCCTCTTCATATCTTCAGGAATCAACATTCTACTCTGTTTATGTATTTTAGTACAACCAGGTACTAAATAATTTATTTAGTTTTATTGTTCATTGTCTACATTACCCCTGCTGGAATGTAAACTCCATAAAAGCAAAGATTTGTCTTTGTTTTAATGTTTTCTTTCCTACCTATAATACTGTTTGGCACATACTAGGCATGCAATGAATATTTACTGAATAAATTAAATAATATTTTAGCATAGTCTCTGAGATAGTATATATGCTCAATCAAAAGAGCTATAATTATTGTAGTAGTAAATAATAATATATTGGGTATATGCACTTAAAATAATATGGGTCCTGCAGGTGGCAGTTCTAGGTTTGGAATTTAGGATAATGAGCTGAATATAAATTAACATGGTAATGCAATCAACTGAATAAACAAGATCTCATCGAGAAGAATACTAAGAGAGGAATGCCATGACATAGGAGGGTAGAATCCAGGGATGCACCGACATGGGCATGTCGACATTGTGAACCCAGGAAAGATACTGAAAGCAAGTATCCAGAGAAACAGAGAAAGGACCAGGAGTGAGGTATAATGGAAGTCAATGAAAGGTAGACATTTTGGAAGGACGAAATGCTCAGTAGTCATCACACACTTCAGAGTAGATAGTACCACAAAAATGGTAAACAACAAATGCTGAGATAAAAATTATTAAAACTGTGGGAATATTTAATGATTGGAGATCAATCTTCAGAATAAAAACTGTCAAAAACAGCAATGAAAGATTTTTCAAGATTGTTCAAAGACAAAATTCATGTAACACATGCTCTTTACATTTGATTCTCTCAAAAAAAGAAGTGATAGCATAATAAAAAGAATACACCTTATGTTTGAATTTATATAACTAGAGGTTGACATAAGTGGGCCAAGGAGGCAGACTCCAGGCTCACTGAATTGAGTGGGGTCTTGCACAGACAGATGGGTAGTAGGAAGAAATCATAGATCTCATCTTAGAGTTAAAATCTGAGATCGAAAATGCATCTAAACCAGTAAAATTGCCATATTTTAAAATAAGAATATAAATAATACAAAAATTCTAGAAGTCTTCAAGACAACACTTAAATGAATAAAAACAACAATTAAATTAACCTAAAATGTAAAGTATTTTTATATGGCTCTCATTTTATTTAATCTTATTTACCATAGGATGTCTAATAAACCTTACATGAAGAAAGGAAATTTAGAATTAGTTATTGCTATACTCAGCAATATGGAGGTATTTTCTTTTCCTCTATTTTTGTAGTTTGAGAAAATGAAGCATTTTTAATAATTTTGTGAAATAAAGGCATTTAAAATACAACCAGTATTTTACAGATAATTACAAAATGAATCATAAGTGGTACAAAATGAGTAATATGATTAATTTCTAGGTTGACCTTTAGAAAAGTATTTTTCTATCATTTCTTAGTTGTTATAATTTTATTATATCAAATGGAAGTTCCAGCCATTTAATTTCCATGTTGTTTTTCAAAATGAGAAGTGCATCATGGATATAAAATAGTTTGTTTTTTAAAATAACTTTAATTTTCAAAGTAATTTGGGTTTTGAATATGAATATTGTTTGAATATCTGCTTCTCTTCCTACCAAGGTTCGTTCTTTTCATAGTTACTTTACTCATGCATTTTCACTTCTATATTTATTGAATTAAGTAATTATTTTGCAGGTAGTTAAATTTATTGTTCAATAAAAATTTTTTTAAAAAAACAGCTAATAGCAGTGCATAACTTTCTTCATGGATGTGTCATCATTTTAGGTAGCCTCTAACCTAGATGAGAGCCCTCAGCGTTGCAGATATATAATGTGCATCTCCAGCAAAATTGCCCATAAGAATAACTTCATTATTCTGGGAAGCTAGATCTATAAAATATATAAAATGTTGAAGTGTTCTGCCTTTACAATTCCTGGTAAGTACAGCATGACTAAGTGATAAAACCTGAGTCAGCGTCATTTCAAGCATATCGTTGTAGAAAGCGTATTTTGACAGAAGGAAAAAGGAAATATAGTGGACAAAGGTGTTCTGTTTCAGAGTAATGACGTATTTTAGATCTATATACTTCTACCTTGACTGATGAAAAATTATCTCTAGAAGCTTTTAATGGTATACGATACTGATAAGTCACAGCAATCCTAAGTTATAACAGAATGATAAGGAAAAACTCACCAGTACCACTGGACAGATTGTTGTGGGTGGTAAAATATGGTCCTTCAAAGGTCCACAGTCACATTCAGGTTTTAGATGAGAAGCACATTTATTATGCAGCTAGAAAAACAGAAAGGGGGATAGTATCAAATTCTACATGACAATGCCTAACATGGGGGAGATTATATTTCAATCGAGATACAGCAAACACATTAAAAGTACAATAAAGAAATTATAAGAACAAATAAACAGAGTCATAAAGGAATTCATAATACATTTGTCCTTATATATGTACCCTAAATAAACCATCTAGCAGCTTCTGTGACCCATTCTATACATTTTATAATTCTCAGAAACGTTTATATTAAAAATGTACTTTAGGTTTTGCACCAAAGAACCCTGATTTCTTTGACAAACACAAATTATTGTCCATTACAGTTCTTCCTTTGCTTATCTGTTAGCATAATCTTGAAACCTCTGTGCCTGTGTATGCTTTTTTTTTTTTTTTGACCCTCCTGTTTTCTCAAAGTCATTCCAAAGTGCACAGCTCAGTATGGGGCATAATTGATCCCATCATTAGTTTTAACTTTGTAATTCAATATGTAAATGTAACCAGAGATTCATCTCAGTAGGAGCAGGATATAAATAAAAGAAGATGATTATGATTATAAAAATTTATCTGTATATTGTATTTATCAGCTCAACATTAAGTTAGTATATAATCATACAATGTCCTATTTATTTTTAATATGTATGAGCCCAAACTAATATTTTTATTAACCTGGTCATAAGTTTACATTAAGGTGTTATAACGTGGTGTTTTAAATAGTGATGTTTTAAAACTGAGATGGTAGTTTTTTAAAGAATTACACAGATTTGGTAAAACAATACTTGCTTGAGGGCATCTAGAGATTTCTCCCTCCTGCACTATGCATTAATTTGATATGAACTCTTCATACTTTAGAAAAAAATATACATTTCAATAAGATAATATGTTATGTTCAAAACAAAAAAGAGCCACATTATTTTTCCATTTTGAATCAAAAGCTACCTCATTTAAGCCTTGGCTGCATTAATTTTCACAACATACATACCTTTGTGAGCAGTTAATTATCAACTAAGCATAGGAGTCTAATTAGTGTTGATTTATTTTTAGTAATAGAACAGTATCAAAGAGGTATTTCTGCGGTCCTAGAATCTAACACTGCTGTCATGCTAACTCCCTGCATTGGAGTTAAGGTGACTTGTACTGTAATTAATGCCCATTAGGTTACATTACATGAAATAAAAGTATCTTTACATGTTCATCCATAATTAGCAGCTCTGCTTCTCAGGGGCATATAAACTTCTCTATAAAAAAGTGATTTAATTGTATTAGGCACTACTGGTCTTTGTCAAGAGGCAAGAAGTGTTGAAGATAGAGAAGCAGCTGAATGCACAACAGAACTAAATAAACTGATACTCAGAGCAAATTAAAAGGTATAGTTTCCTCAAAATAAAATTAGTGACTTGTTTAAAATGTATTATTAATTTATTGGACCTAGTAATTAACTTTCTCAGAATCTGCCATGGCCATGGATGTTTGGATTTAGAGTTAACAGATTAGCAAGTGTTGGGATGGATCAATTTCTCCCAAAAGATATGCTGAAGTCCTAACTTCTGGGACCTTTGAATGTGAACTTAATTGGAAATAGGGTCTTTCTAGATGTATTTAAGTTAAGATGTTGGTTTAGCTGGACCCTAATCCAATGACTGGTGTCCTTATAAGAAGAGGGGAATCTGGACAGAGAGACAACGGCACAGAGAGAAGTCCATCTGATAACAAAGTCGATATCTGAGTGATGCACTACAAGACAAAGAATTCCAGGGATTGCTGGCAACCACCAGAAGCTAGGAAGAAGCAGAAAAGGATTCTTCCAGAAAGCCTTCAGAGGGAGGATGACCTGCTGACATTTGGAATTCTAGCCTCCAGACCTATGAGTGAATACATTCTTGTTGTTTTAGGCACCTATTATATGACATTTTGTTACAGCAGCCCTAGGAAACTAATAAACCCAGTACTATGAAAACGGCACTAAAACCAAAGAGAGATTATGGGTCTTAAGACTCTGCTGCACTATGGATGTCACAGAGAAAGAGCTTTGGCTCTTTAATCTTGGGCAACTTCCTTAAAACTGAGAAAACAGACTCTAAGAACCCTCTACAAAAAACAGATCCGAGATAAAAACCTATTTGTGTTTACAGCAAGAAAGTGTTGAAATATTATTCTTGATTACAGTGTAAAGCTAAACACTTGACTCTGAAGGCCACAGGGGCAGGACATACTGAGTCTTATGCCAACGCTGACTACAGATGCAGTCGGAGGCCTCAGCCTCCTCCACGCCTCCATCCATGTGTTTCCAACAATTTGCAACTGATATGGTAAAGGACGACTAAGCTCTCTGTATAGTTATTTGAGGGTTACTGATGTAAGAAAGGATGGCAAAAATAAAATTAATTTAATGATAGTTTGGGGGCATTTAGGCTAGTTTCCCAGAAGGAAGGAAAGAATCGAAGACTCAGATAGAATCATGCAACAGATGAGCTTACCAGAGTGTGTGTGAAGGGGCAACTCTGTATATTGGGATTTGGGAGTTTCAGAGCATAGGTACTGACAATTGATTCCATGAAATTCTGGTCTTTGCAGAGCCAAATAAAGCTAGTTTGGGATTTCCCAGTTTGATTGCCGCTGTGGTCCTGAGTTTTGTCTAGATGGTCATAAGGCACTCCCCAAGACATAGGAGGATCTATAAGTTTAGTAACCATACTATCATCTGTTAAACAGAGTCACACAATGCAAGAAAATTCTCCTAACCAAGAAGTCTATATTTGATAATATGCAGGAATACCTTATGCTTGTATTAAGACTAGAATCTGGCAGCTAATAAATACATTTGCATAACCATCAACATTATGACGTTGTTTGTAGCCAAGAGTGTTAAAACTGAGGGCATCATGTTAGGAGTACGGATCATTTTACAAGTCGTGAATCAAATTTATATGACAGGTTTAGTTTATGCATCATATTTCTTGGAGATATACTTGAGGAAAAAATATACAATGTGAAAGCCAATGTGAAAAATGCGTATCATTTTCAGGACCACCTATAAAGTGTAAAAGTGAATATCATTTTTGCTGTGAACTTAAAATTGCTCTAAATCATAAAGTCTATTTTAAAAAGCAAAAATCAACAAAATTATACAATAGAATTCAAAAGCTACAAATTTTTTTCTTTAAGATACTGGTAATATTTTGTTTCCTGATCAGGTACTGCTTACAGAATATTCATGTGGGAAAAATTCATTGGGCTCTGCCCTTTGGATATAAATGCCTTTCTGTATGTACACTTTCCTTCAATGAAAAGCTTTTTATAGTTTGAAAGAATGAATAAGACCTACTATGTGATAGCACAACAGGGGGACTACAGTCAGTAATAATTTAATTGTACATTTTAAAACAACGTAAAGAAGGTAGTTGGATTGTTTGCAACTCAAAGGATAAATGCTTGAAAGGATGGATACCCCGTTCTCCATGATGTGCTTATTTCACATTGCATGCCTGTATCAAAACATCTCATGTGCCTCATAAATGTATATACCTACTAAGTACCCACAAAATTAAAAATAAAAAAATTAAATAAGTGAATATCATCAACAATAGAAAGTTGCTTAAACTTGTCATCATATTTCGTGGACAAGAATATAAGAAAAAGACACAGCTGAGTCCTTCTCAGTGTAAATAAGATGCTGAAGGCTCACTATTGTTTTAAAGATAACCTATATCCCAAATCAGCAAAATCCTAAACACCAGGGTCCTCATCAAGAATAGAAATGAACTAGAGCATTGAAGATGCTGCCTCTTTAGTAAAATAACCAATAGCGCAGCAGAAAAAATCAATTGTTTACTATTTAAAATTAAAAAAACATTTTTGTTCAGTTATCTTTGTATTTTTTTCAAGCTAAGGCATAGAAATCCTTAGCTCATTTTTAAATATACATCCAGAAATTCCCATTCATGTTAAGGGATTCAGTGCCATATGTAGGAAAATCATATAATAGAAACCAGCTTTTCCTGGAAGTGAATTAAACACTTGGAAATAATTTCAGAGTTTATGACAACTTCCAGTAGCACCTAATTTAGAGCCAGATCTATGTTTATTAGAAAAAGCTGTCTCAAGATAGAAAGAAAAAGAAAGTGTGTGGATGTCTGTGTGCATGTGTGCCGGCATATAGTTCTATGGATGGAGTTAGGAAGAGTGGCTGTGCTGGTCAGAGAAGAAAATGGAATCTGAGAAGTCAAAAGGAGGAAAAATGGAAAATAAGTGTTCATAGGAATTTAGAGGAAAATAAGAAGAGAAATAAGCTATTTTTCTAAAGAAAAATTTGAAGACCTGATTTGGAGGCACATATTTACTGGTTCACCCGTTACACTGGCCCCTAATATTTTGCAGTTTGGGGTACTTCCTAAGACTAGCATTTACTGAAGCAGAAATGTTTCCATGGCATTGGAAACCTTTAAACATTACTGTTAGGAATTTAGTATCTTAATAAACAATATTATCTCTATATCATAGCAAAAGTTAGTAATTCATTTTTATGAAATAGGTGTTCTTTTTTCAAGCCTAAATAAAATCCCTCAACTTCCCATCCTGGTGAGTCCTGCCTGACCAGTGAGAGCTTACCTTGACAAGCAATGATTCACAACATGTTATACAACGAAGGTCAAGAAAACACACTTTCAAAAGAAATGAACAGGTATAAGCAGTGGGATATTAAGGATGTTAGTAATCAAGACAGAAAAGAGAACTGAGGTGAATATTTTGCCTGTCACAGAGGATTGAAATATAAAACACAGAGACTGGTTGCCTAATCATCAGAAGGCAGTTTTCCACTGATCTTTCCTAAACTTTTCGTATTTTTAATTTTGAAGTGGCTAGATTTACAAATGAACAGAAAATTTCATTCTAAGAGCCTAACTTTATATCTACAAGATAGCCAACTAGTAAATCAAGAAACTGCAAGTATGAACTGAAAAATGGGTGTGAAAATTGATTCTTAAGTATTCATTTAACCTTACTTGCATATCTGATGGAGATGTGAGTATTACAGGATGATATTATAAAACAAAACTTAAATAGGACATATGTTTGAAATTTAATATTCTACTGTAAGAATAGCATATCAGAGATTAAAGTGATCTTACTGAAGAGTTTTCTACACTCAGTACTTTGTCAAGAACTTCAGGTGATTAGGAAAAAATGTGTGACATGGACAAGCAACAGGAGCGGGCTACAGTTAACAGTGCAAACAATGTTAGACTGTGGTGTGAAACCAATGGAGAGCATTTGAGTTTTTCCTTTGGATGTGGAATGTAAGTACAGAAACTATTCAGAATCAAGATATATTAGTGTCAAGAAAAATTTCAAGGAAGACAGGTAACCTAACTTGTTGCCTAAGGTATGATTAGAATTTAAGATAGGTGCATTCAAGGGACAGGGATGAACAAAATAGTAGGCATGAGGGAAACATGGCCTCCCCAAGGGACTGCCAACAGAAATACACAGCTATGGCAGAGGGTGTGTGTAGAAGAGGAATATTATACACAGTTATGTTTAGGTTTGATTCTGATTTCTAAAGAACTAAAAACCAACTTGATGCAAGGGGTGTTGAGGGCTGCATTTATTATCACAGAACTATTATAGATTGCTAAAGAAGGCATATAACAAACTAGTATTTTCAGAAGATCTTTCTGGAGGTGGTATGCAGCCTGCATTATAGGAAAAGTACCTTCTGTTAGGGAGATGAGCCAAGAGATTTTGACTCTAATCTAGTCAAGAGGTGCTAAGAGCTTGCACTAGGGCTGCGAATGTGGAGACAAAACCTCAAATCCGAGAGAGATATTTTAAGTAGGAAATGACAAGACTCAGTGACAGGTTGTGTACAAGAGATAAAGGTAAAAGACAAGAGTAAAAAAAATTGACTTCAAACTTTTTTTCCAATGACTGGAAGCATGACAATACCAGATCTGATAGAATGAGAGAGTTGTAGTAACAGTCTTTGGGAATAAAAATCAGTCAGCTGGGCTTAGGATTTAGTGAGATTCAGGACCACGGGATTCTGGATGTCTTTTTGAGTGCATGCAGGTGCTGTTCTGACTCAGACTGGACAACTATCCATCCTTCTACAGGTGAGAGAGAAATGACGTAAGTGTTCTTCATGGAGTGCCCTCTGGAAACCAGGGATTGCTTTATGCGCACCCAAATGTATTTCATAATACCCACAAATATAATTGTTACTTACTAAGCACTTAATATGTATGAGGTCTTGTCCTAAACATATCTACAGAAATTTTTTGCCCCTTTAATCCTCATAATAATCTAATAACTTAGGTATCATTAACTCCATTTGACACATTAGGAAATTTGTCTAAACTGGTTACATAAATGGCCCAAGATGGCATAACTAGTAAGTGAGAAGACGATCTTAAGAATCTGGTTGGTCTGAGCTGCAACAGTCAAATCATTTCCAAAAGTCATATATAAAAGGAAGTAATGGCTTTTGGACAAACCCTGAAAGAAAGCCAATCATCATTCTTTCTGTTTCTCTCTACAATATATTCTTCACGGAACCCGAAATTCAGATAGGCCTTTCTGAAGCCAGCACTGGCAGCGCCATATCCCATTACTCCCATAACTTCTGCTAGCTCTTTGTTATGTCCATAGTACTTTCTGGAAAGTGTAAGAGCAAAAGAAAGTACATTCAGTTGTTTAAAGGCAAGCAGTAGTAGTAGATACTCATCAGTCAAGAGCAGATCAATTTTATGCTGAAATTTTCATGCAATGACTCAATAGAAAACTATAAATACTACTAAATACATAAATGTTCTGAGGTAAATATATCCTGTTTAACCAAGGCACAAAATCAATAATTAAGTAAATGTGTCCCTAAAATTGCTTAAAATTAAAAATCCGGAACTGGATGGAGGCTGAAGTGACTTTTGAGAAACTGATAGAGTCTCCTGGATATATGATAACTTTTTAAAAATTTGCACAAGTTGTGTTTTATGAACTTAATACCCATAAGACCCCTAGAGCTCATTGTTTATAGAAAATAAGGCTGAGGATGGATAAAAGTCTCAGGACTTTAGAGAGTTTAGTAACAGGGCAGCCTTTTTTTTTCTTTCTGACTCTGCCTTAACTCCACCAGAGATCCCTGGTTAGCCTTGTTTCCTAAATAGAACTTTGAGATTGATTAATTGATTTATTTATTAATAATTTTGAACTTGGGGATTTAAGACATTTGCTGTTTATGTTGTGCTTTGCCATAATGACAAACAAAATCACACTCAACTATTCAACGGTATTTAGTGTAAGAATAAAATGTTAAGGGTATATTGTCTTATCTGATTTGGGACATACGATATTTAGATTTTTAAAAGTACAGTCTATTGAAAAGTGATATCCTTTTTCCTGTAAAAGAAAGTGCCTCTTTTCTTGTAAGGCTAGGGTCAGGATCAAGACCAAAGAAAAATGAATAACTTGTGAATGGTAGGGCTAGGTGTGGATTCTGAAGTACCAGATAAGAAGAACCATTAAAACAAAAAGGAAAACAATGAGAAAAACAAAAAGCAAAACCATGAGGAAAACAAAATGGAATATAATACAAGGAAATGAAGAATTTTAAGATGCTTTGTGTACCCGGAAGAGACCACTAGCAATGGTAACTTTGAGGACAGTGGTTCCCATGACTGGAAAGGGTAGAAGACAGACTTCATGGAGATTAAATAGAGAAAGAATGAGAGGATTCAAATACAGAAAATTCTAACAGCTTTGAAAGCTTTTCCATTAGAAAAGGCAGCAATGCATGTTTTTAGAGGGTTCAAACTGAGTACACACTTAAAAACATTGATTTTTTAAGAACTAAAAAAGAAAATATGAATAATAAACCTAAGACAATAAGTTTGTAATTTACGAAGAATAGGAAAACAATTGGAGATACAAAGAAGAAATTATTTCTAAAATTATCTAATCTCAGCTTATGTTAAAGTTAAGATATAACCAGTGAAATATTCACTATATGAAAAAAACAAGAGGAAGCTCCCTACAAGATCTGAAACAAAAATGACATATGTTTGTAAATGCTTAGCAAAAAAAAAACTGGTTTTTAAAAATCTACATGAATGTTTTTAAAAATGAAGTAGTTATGATCCTCTTAAAACTGGGAATTCAATGTTTGAGTAATTCATGTGTAAAATTTGAATCATCGTTAGACATTTTATTATACTAACCAAACACTTTTAAAAAACTATCTTTCATAATTGAGAAAATTTCAAATGTAAACATAATTTAACTAATAGCTGAAAATGATTGCAGAAAATGTGTTCATTTAAAGGAAAGTACTTAATTGTATTTTTGAAAAGTCAGTTGTTTTTCTCATCATTCTGTATGAGTGTGCATGTGTGTGTGAGTGTGTGTGTATGTGTGTGTGTGAGAGAGAGAGAGAGAAAGAGAGAACATTTAAGAGAGTTGTTTAAGCCCTGGGTTGAGGGTGGGGCACTTGGGGACACAGTGGAGACAGTTATTTACTTAACTGATTCAGTGCCTCCTACTGTTTTATTCTGACAAAAGTAAAAACATTAGTCCTGTAACACGAATACTCACTCTAAGCTGGGAAACAAAACCTCAGCCCCATAAATATTTTGTACTACATTATCAAAAATAGCTATTATTGAAAATGTGTGATTCTAATTAACTTACAGAAATTACACATATAACTGCAGAAGTACCATCTAACAACGGCATTCATTCCAAAAATTTTTTCAAGCTAGATTTGACAGTCAATTAAACCAGGTGAAATTCCAAAGTGTCCCAGAAAAGACCAATTTATCTCTTCTTACTTAATTGTGAACACCATCAACACGAGCATTTACATCAGTCTCTCTTATACCCCAGTTTACGATTTAACTGAAACAGGAAGGCAACAATATGTTGGAAGAAGCGTAAGATGAATTTTTAGATGCATCAAGACCTAAATAAAACACGGTCTACTTGCCCTTCTATCTAGTCACGTGGTCAAGGACAATCTGCTTAACTTTTTTTGGTCTTAGTCTTCACTATATACTTAAATCATTGAAGCTCATTGTTCATTTTTCTAACCCTTTTAAGCCCATAGATTTTATGACTAAAATAAATTTACAATAAGCAAACCAGAAAACCCTTATTAAACAGGGTTGTGGAGTAAAGGGAGAGCTGAGTTCTACCCAAACAGTATCCTATTCTTATTGCTTACTCCTAGCCATGGCCTCTGATTACCTTCCTGGGAACCTCTAACACTCCATGGAACACAGTTTAAAAACCATACCATGGTATCATCTCTTAGATTGTCACCAGCTCTAAAATTCAGGACTCTATGGGGACAAATCTGACCCTGAGCCTATCTCCTTGCAAACAAGCTGAAATGAGAAGTTTCCATGGTTTTAGGCTTACACTCAGTTTCAGGAAGCCCTTCTAGGGTAGGACTTTCAGAGAGTATGATATACACGTCTTCAGTGTGGGTGAATGCTGGGATTTGTTTTCCAATTGTTACTCACTGTGATCTGACACCAAACACAATGCAGTCCTGTCAGGCCCTGGTAACATTTAACAGTTTTGTGGCACTTATCACACTTGGTTGGGCAGTTACCTTCAACCCAGTAATGGTGCATGACCTAGAACAGAATGACATCATTGTGATAAGAGGACACACCACATAATGGCCACCTTCAGAAAGCAAGCATGCACACAAACTTACATCAGTGTTCCTTTTGGACTTCACATAGGTCTTGATGCAAGAGGGAGGTGCTCGAGCCACACAGCGCTCATGGACTGTGTACTTGCAGACTGAAAGGAAACAGGTACACAAATTCAGAGCTAATCCTGGTCCTGGTTGTAATTTTATAGAGAAAGAATGACATTAACAGAACCTCATTTCATATCCACTGCTCCCTAATCAATCCAATCAGCCACATCAAGGAGAAGTCCAAGTCGACTGTTTTTACCATGGAATATAAAAGGCCAATTAGTACAGGAAATATTATGCATGTGAAAAACCAAGGCTCCTCTATCATGGCATAGCAGGAAATGCTTAATTAAATCAGTCCTCACTCAAATTTTTCACAATAATTCCCAGATGACAAAAATATTAAAGACAAATTGATGACTGCCAAATGGCTTGGTGTCATTTGCTAGAAGGAAGAGATCTATATTTTACAAAGTATAGGCATGAGAGCAGCTGGCGGGTATGGGAATAAAAGCCCATGAGTTTATGCTATTTTGTCTCTTATCTAAATCTTAAATGGCTGATTAGTCTATTTCCAGAGAAGAGATTTCACCATACACGCCAGGCCTTTGGTGAAAATTCATCCTTCACTTGCCATCATGGCATCGTTTGTCCAAAAGCAACAGCCTTTGCTGGGCGGCATATTGTATACATATGGAAAAATTTATGTCACTATGCAAATGTATACATACACATAAGCAAATATATGTATCTACGTATGTATATAATATGTGACAGAAAACCAAGACATACATTTTTGGCATCTTCAAATTCTTTATGGTTTGAGTCTGAATATGATTTAGGGTCAACTACATGTGTTCTTTTAATA